>NC_057797.1:260928950-261228950 GCF_018294505.1 Triticum aestivum | reverse complement strand
ACTACTATCATATTACTTTTCTAGTAAATACCTTGCTGTAGATATTAAGTTTCCAGGGGTGGTTGAATTGACAACTCAGGTACTAATACTTGAGAATATTCTTTGGGTCCCCTTGTGTTGAATCAATAAATTTGGGTTGAATACTCTACCCTCAAAAACTATTGCGATCCCCTATACTTGTGGGTTACCAACAACCGGGGTGCTATCTCCACCAAGAGATAGGACTATTTTATTTGAAGACTGTGTTTTTACTCTGCTAGATACTGGCATCACCCGCTCCAATGCAAATGGCTGATAAACAGGAAACATAGTTGAATGTACAGACATTGTATGAGAGATAGATGCAATAGATAGTGTGGAAAAAAGAGGGCATGAAATAGTTGACATGTATATTGTTTAACTAAAATGGATATCATGACATAATTTCACATATGTGATGTCTATCTAAACTGGATAGCATAGCATAACATAATTCAACGATATGATGATTAACTAAACATGATCGCATGCCATAATTCACATACATGTTATCTAAGTAATTAGGACCACATGATTTAATTCACATATGTGATTTATAAGCTAAGCAGAGGTCATTCGCATATATGATATCTGAACTAAGAACATGGTGTTGAATATTGTGTATATGATGTCTAAACTATGCAATGCAAGACACCATATGCATGATATGAGCAGTATAACCGTGCCAAGTTAGAGCATACACATTAGTGGGGGAATAGGACTGGTCATCTGTCTCTGAATCCATCTCTGAGGAGCTATTGGGATCCAACAAGAGATCTGCTTCGACATGTAGCACTGTCTGCTTTGAAGGCCTTGTTTTCACTTAAGAGTTTTCCATCTCCCACCCAAATGGCTGATTCACATGAAGGGTAGTTTAATGTACAAACATTGTCGACAAATGGAAATGTAATGAAGAAAAGGATGGGCAAGATATCATTCAAATATATGATGCCTGGTTAACAGGATGGCATTTCACATTTCACATATATTACGGCTGCCTAAAAGACATGAGTCTGCATAATTCCCATATATGATATAGAAACTAAACAGGTGGCATTACAGAACAAGTCTAAACTATGCAAATGACATATATGATATCAAAAGTAGGAACTGCAAGGCAACATATGCATGATAAGACTAACATCATCATGCCAAGGTAGAGCAAACACCTTGGGGGGGGGGGGTAAATAGGAGTGGCCAGCTGCGTCTGAATCCGCCTTAGAACAGTTATCTTCCTCTAGATTACAATCTGGAGAGGGGGGTGCCATTGAACCCACCATGGAGCGATGTCTGCATGACATTGTATTGCCATGCAAAACTCTTCTCTTTTTCTCTACATGTTCAGCATGACTGTGTACAATATCTGACATGCACACGGAAAATATGGTGAGATTATGTAAGGAGAGCATGCAGAAATCTAGAGTGATGGTAACAACCAATGGATGGATCCAAAAATAATGATAGCAGGCTGATGATTGCTTTAATTTAATAAAAAGACAGATGATGATTACTTTACTATTTGTTTCCCACCCAAGATGAACAACATAGGCATAACCTAGTTGAACCAGATATTAGACAGAGATACTATTCATTGTTGCCTCGATATGTGCCCCACAACTAATTTAGAACTCAAATTTGAACATTAGTTTGGGCCTAACTTGGAGTCTAAGAGGTGAACATGACGATAAAGTAGCAGGTAATTTTAAGCAATGCATAACATAAGAAGAAACAAAAGAGTGTGACCTCTCTTTTGGACCCGTGTACTCCTCAGGTTCATCTGCTAAGTCGATGATGGTGATGCCGTTGCGGTGGGTGCCGGCGATAGGGAAGGAGATCTGAGGCAGTGAAAGATGGCTAGGACTCGTGATGTCTAGTTTGGTGGATGCTTCTGTCGATGGAGCAGCTCAGGTGAGGTGGACGATGTCACGGTAGGAGTAGGACAAACCACACAAAGTTTCCTTCGACACCTACCTGTAACTGAAGTAATTCTATAAGGGCTCAGTTGGCTTGCATGACTCTAAAAATACAGGGATAGGAAAAACACCGGAATAGGATAGGAATGCACATTGTAAACAGAGCATATGTAAACTCAAGATTTCTGTCAACTTGGGTGTTTGGTTCACAGGAATTGGAAGAGCAGAGGAATGCAAAGAAATATGGACAAAATAAAGTGAAACAATATGGAAGCATGTACAGTTAGAATGTTATTCTGCCACTAATGCAATTGGTCTTGTTTTCATGCATAGGATTTTGAAAAGTAGGTCCAGGTGGATGTTTTGCTCCATTCCTTTCAACAAAATGCATGAATAATTGAAAAGTAGAGTGCCATAGGAAAATTTCCTATTTCTATGTTTCTCCGTTGAACCAAAATAGCCCTAATGGATCGACATGAATGTAGAGTAATAAGTGATGCAACAAGTGTACAACATATTTGTCGTAGCCGTGTCGACCTCGGCATCATTGGGTCGGTCGCTGAAGAAGTTGAGGGAGAGGTGTCTATCAAAGTTGTGGAGGAAGATCTGAGGAATCAGTAGACGGCGTCCAGGGCACTAATCTGTTGTGATGGATCGTTCCGTTGTTGGAGCAGCTCCGGTGAGTCGTAAGACGTCAAGGCTGAAGCAGCACAAGACAGACATCGTTAATCTCAAGTGGGATTCTAGTAGCATCTCCAATAGATGATGTAAAATACATTACCAAAAAGTGTTAGATGTAAAATTTACATCACCAAAAAACACGTGACTACAACAGACGTGGTTAAAAATGTTGACTCTGAACTTAACTGTCGATACTGAAATTTACTGTGGAATCTAAATGTTACTGTCGAAACTAAACACAATGGTAGCAGAGAGGCACTTCTCATGTAGTTTAGCGAGGGCCTGCAGTTCATCTTCAACATGCACCCCCCTAAGCCGCCAGCCACCACTAGCCTCGCCGCTGCCCCCATGCCGCCACGCCGCCCCGAAAGAACTCCCCACTGCCGGTCCGCCACCGCCCCGAAACAACTGCCCACCACCGGTCTGCCGCCGCACCGGCCAACCCTCTAGCCCCCCCCCCCCCCCGCGCCGAGCTTTTTCTTCGGTGGTCCCCACGCCACCGCCCCACCACCGCCTCCACCCTGAACCCTAAGATAGATAGTGAGTTACCTCTCCGGCGGGGCCCCCTCCCTGTTGCGCGTGGTTCTTCCTTAACTTCGGCCAGCCCCCCCCCCCCCCTGTCGGTGTCAAAACCGGCTGATCTCGGGTAGGGGGTCCCAAACTGTGTTTCTAAGGATCAAAGGTAATAGGAGACGGGGGACACGATGTTTACCCAGCTTCGGGCCCTCTTAATGGAGGTAATACCCTATTTCCTGCATGATTGACTTTGATGAGTATAGGGGTAACAAGAGTCGATCTACCTCGAGATCGTAATGGCTAAACCCTAAATGTCTAGCCTGTATGATTTTGTGATTGCCTCTACGGACTAAACCCTCCAGTTTATATAGACACCGAAGGGGTCTAGGGTTGTACATAGTTGGTTTACAAAGAAAGGAAACTACACATCCGATCGCCAAACTTGCCATCTACGCAAAGGAGAGTCCCATCCAGACACGGGGGGAGGCCTTCTATCTCGTATCTTTACGATCCATTAGTCCGGTCCATGTCACATAGCCCGACCATCCAAGGACCCCTTAATCCAGGACTCCCTCAGTAGCCCCCGAACTTTCCTTCAATGATGATGTAGTATCCAGCTTTATGTCTTCGGCTTTGCAAGGCGGGTTCTCCATTATACTTTGGATTGACGATAGTTCGGCTCCCCATTTAAATATCAGATTCTTTGCCACCGTCGTGTCGGCTTCCACGTGTCAAACGAATATGAACGGTCCAGGTATCTTTTATAGATAACCCCTTGACCACGCAGGGATGGAGTCTATTTAAGGAGATTATATCTCAGATGACATTCCACACCACGCTGAAATCCTTAGAACTCGCCATAGGAAATCGTCCAAATATGGCCGACGCTCCTAGCTCTTCCTCACGTCGCCACAGCCCTCAAAAAGGCAATTCAGAAAGCTGCTCAGTGTCCCACACCCGTCTGAATAAACTTGAGACGCAAGGATACCTTCCTCCCCCAGATATAGTCTCCGTTCGGGCTAGGTTAAGTTCCCTCAATGGCGAAGCCCTCGCGGAGAATTTCGTCAATCCTTCTAAAGAGGAGTGGGTGTGTTTCGTTTCCTTCCTTCTGAGAGGCGTAGGATTCCCTGTCCACCCTTTCCTTAGAGGTCTCCTAGAGTATTATGCCTCCAACTGCACAATATGATGCCAAGCTCCATCCTGCATATCGCGGGCTTCGTTGCTCTCTGTGAGCTGTTCCTAGGCCGTGAGGCCCATTTCAAGCTATGGCAAAAATTCTTCTGCGTCTTCACCCGCTCCCAAAAGGGATCTATATTCGAGGTGGGCGGTGCCGAAGTATGGCGCATAGCCGGGACAGGATACCTATCTGGCACTCCGAAGAAGGCATCCGAAGAGTGGCCCTCAGAATGGTTTTATATTGAAGACGTCGTTCTTTCGGACCCAATCCGATGTGGTCTTCCTGAATCCTCCAGTGCTCCTTTAAAGAAGCGCGCCAACTGGCATCCCCGAAGCCTCGAGGAAGAAGACAGTGCGGAGGTCGCGAGGTTAGCAAGCAAGATCGGAGTGCTTGCCAACTCTTGGTTGTCTATAATTGAGGTAATGGCGATTTCAATAATGCGATGCGTTCAGCCGCTCCAATCTAGAGGCTTTCCTATGTGGAATTACAACGGGGAGGGCGATGCATCTCGTTGCCTACACAAGGGCCCAGACAACTTTGCCGCCCTGGCCACCATTTTAGCCAACCTTCACAAAGGGGAGAAGGAACACTTCTCTAATTTTAAATGTTGGAAAGGTCTTTCCATGTCTAACCCCATCGACTAGGTGAGTTTTTTGATTAGTGGCCTCACTTAATCTTTTTCCTGAGTTTCGCTAGCCAAATTTAATCCAGCTACTTTTAATAGGAGTGGATAAAGGTTGTCGAGGGGGTATACAGCCCCGCTCCGCAGCCAGACGGCCACGTTCGAGACCTGGATCCCGGATATGAAGAAGATCCGGATATATTCATAGAACTTAAGGAGGGGGTATTTTATCAGGAGAGCTACGACGGCATGGAAGTGGCCATTATAGCTGATTACCCCGGTCTTCTCCCCTCCTCCTAGGTAAGTTCCCAAGAAACGTCTCCTCCAAAAGAGCTTTCCCATCGCGCCTCACCCACCGCACTGTCTCATGCTCCGAAGGGGCGGCGCTCGTCTAACCGAGATGTATCAAAGGCGTCCTCTAAGAAGGCGACGCCCGAGCTGGGAGAGTCTTTGAAAAGAAAGGCAAGCGGTGATACTACCGAGCCCCCACCTTCACCAATGAGGTATAGTTTTTAACATGCACTCGGTGGATAGACCGAATTGTGACGTTTTCCGCTGGGCCATTTTTTAGGAAGAGCGTACGCCGGACTATATCCGGGGACCTGGCTCACTACAAGAAATATGTCAACTAGTGACCTTCTGTCAGTGACCTTGGAAGAATTGGTCATAGATCTATGACCATTTGAGACCAATTGGTCAAAAGCTGTTCGGGGGGGGGGGGCTCCAAACCCTAAACTATAACAACCATTTTAGTTAGAAAGGTCGTAATTTCCTTACACGAAATGGTCATAAAGCATATAGCACTGGTCCGCTGCCTTATTTCTAGATCATGACCAACATAGATGGTCATAACCTTGTAAATTGTGGTGGGTTGCTATGACTAGGCGCCACCTCATCAGTTTTGCCTATGTGTCATGTCCATGTGTCAGCTTTTGCCCTAGGTTGTGAAGCAACCTATATTTCTGTCATTCCCAAAATTCCCCCAAAAATCTCATAAATTATTTGGGTCATATCTTCGTCAAATATGTAAAAATCCTTCCTTGCCTAGTTCAAAAATAGTTCAACAATATTCATTTTCCTATTCTATTCACAACAATACTTTGTGAAGGAAGCGCTATTTATATATTCTTGATTGGCCTCAAAATTTTTGGGCACTCTTTCCTATCCAAATCATTGCCTCATGACAAAATTCAGCTCCATTTGCCCAGTAAATCTTCCTCGGCAAATTTCCAAAGTTTTTTTTCCACCTAGAAGCATTGTGAAGGAAGTACCATTTTTATATATCCAAATGACATAAAATTTATACAGTTCCTTCATATGCCCAAATTATCACCCTCCTCCTAATCGTAGCTCAGTCAAATCATCTATGTGAGCCTAGGTTCAATTTATATTTTATGGCCAGGTTGGCACATTGCAAAGCAAGTGTTATCTAGATCCCTCCTATTACCCTCAATCTTTTTGGGCACTCTTCCATACCCAAATCATTGCCACATTATAATATTCAGCTCCATTTTCCTGGTAAATCTTTCTCGGGAAATTTCCAAAGTTTCTATCTCGAGAGAAGCTTTGTGAAGTAAGTACTAGCTAGGCTTACCCAAATGATTTGAAAATTTACCAGGGCATAACCATACCTATGTAACTTACCTACACCAAATTTGAGCTCATTTCATTTATCCAATTTCTCTCTCTAATTTTCCCAAGTTTCTTTCTAGGGAATAGCATTGTGAAGGAAGTACCACTTTGGCATGTCCAAATGGTATCAATTTTCTACAATGCTTTCCTATGCCCAAATAACCACCCCACCAAATTTCATCTCAATCCATTCATTATTTTGAGCCCAGCTTCAACATCCATATTTCTGCACGATGTGGTACTTTGCAAAGCAAGTGCCATCCAAACTCCTCCATTTGAGCTGAAAATTTGCCAAGAGAGTCTTCCTAGTAGATGATCACACTCAGACAAAACTCAGGCCCATTGGCCTTGTGAATTTCCTGTACCGCTAATCAAACACTTGGCTCCTAATTCATGTTTAAGCTTAGTTTGGTATCTCCATGAGATTCTTCTGTTATTATTTTCTTCCTAGCATCTACTTGGGGAGTGCCCAACCTACTAGACATGCCTAGGCTTCACAGAACGCATGGCAACGCCACAGCCACGCGGCGGCCATGCGAGTCTACGCACTTTGGAGTTGGGGCCCTCGGCCATCGTCCAAACCTCGATGTATCGCCACCAAACCATGTATTTCTGATTAAATAGATACTTATGTACCTAGAAATGATTTTTGGAAAAAATAAAGAGCAAACTATGAGGCAGCTGCAGTTCAAATTTGACCCGCTTCCAACTGAATCGGCGGGAATTTGTCTTTTTCACCAGAGGTGGATCAAAACTTTTGACACCCAATCATTTTGTTAATTGTGCTTTACATATAGCCTAGTATTTTATAAAATTTATTTGATCCAATTTTGCAACAAATATATGGTAGGTCCTTAAAAAAAACTCATTTCGGGCACTCGGAAAATGGAAAATCGATTTTCCGTGCAAAGAAAATGAAAACTCCCTTAGCCAACATTATTTGGAATTCCAAGATGCACCCTTGTTAATCATATGAGATCATTTGAACAAACTATGCCATGAATGTGGCCATAAGATTGATCATTTTGCTTGAAAGCCATGAATCTTCACGCCTGATAGCTCATTTCTGAGAACACTTTTTAAAAATAATTGCCGTATTACAAGTTTATTATTTTTCCTGGAAACGTGGTCACATATAATGATACAATGTGAATGTTTTCCAAATTTTTGAATTTTTTTGAATTTTTTATGCCCATTTAAAAATACAGTCAAAACGGCGGGCTTGACCGTTCCTAGCTAGTGGTTGAATCTTGGAAAACTTTTGATGTTTCTCTGATTAAATAGATACTTATGTACCTAGAAATGATTTTTGGAAAAAATAAAGAGCAAACTATGAGGCAGCTGCAGTTCAAATTTGACACGCTTCCAGCTGAATCGGCGGGAATTTGTCTTTTTCACCAGAGGTGGATCAAAAATTTTCACACCCAACCATTTTGTCAATTGTGCATTAAATATGGACTAGTATTTTCGAAAATTGATTTGATCCAATTTTGCAACAAATATATGGTAGGTCCTTCACAAAAAAAACTCATTTCGGGCACTTGGAAAATGGAAAATCGATTTTCCGTGCAAAGAAAATGAAGACTCCCTTAGGCAACATTGTTTGGAATTCCAAGATGCACCCTTGTGCACAGTATGAGATCATTTGAACAAACTATGCCATGAATGTGGCCATAAGATTGATCATTTGGCTTGAAAGCCATGAATCTTCACGCGTGATAGCTCATTTCTAAGAACACTTTTTTAAAATAATTACCGTATTACAAGTTTATTATTTTTCCTGAAAACTTGGTCACATATAATGACACAATGCGAAGGTTTTCCAATTTTTTGATTTTTTTTGATTTTTTTATGCCCGTTTGAAAATATGGTCAAAACGGCAGGCATGACCGCTCCTAGCTAGTGGTTGAATCTTGGAAAACTTTTGACATTTCTCTGATTTACCTAGAAATGATTTTTGGGAAAAATAAATAGCAAACTATGAGGCAGCTGCAGTTCAAATTTGACTCGCTTCCAGCTGAATCGGCGGGAATTTGTCTTTTTCACCAGAGGTGGATCAAAACTTTTGACACCCAACCATTTAGTCAATTTTGAATTAAATATGTCCTAGTATTTTAGAAAATTGATTTGGTACAATTTTTCAACAAATATATGGTACGCCCTTCACAAAAAAAACCATTTCGGGCACTCGAAAAATAGAAAATGTCTCTTTTGTGCAATGAAAATGAAAACTCCCCATATCAACATTGTTTGTCATCACAAGATACACACATGTGCACAATATTCATTCATTTTAACAAACTATACGTGGTTAATATGTTGAAAGTTTGCCCTAAATAAGAGGATAAAAACAATAAAAACTATAAGAGATACATGTGCACAATTCTGATTGGTGGAATTCGTTGTGCCATGGATCGATGATGTGGCAAACATCCGTCCATCCGTCCATCCATACATCCATCCATCCAACCCACTACAGCCTATCTCTCTCTCACACGTGCGTGAACCCTAGCCGATCCAAACCCCTCCCCGCCCCCACTCCTTTCCCCCGATCCAGATCCCTCCGCCGCCGCCCCGTCCTCCCCTTCCCTCCGCCGCCCACATCTCCCCTCGCCTCCGCCACCCACCTCTCCCCTCGCTGCTGGTCTGCAGCCGTCTGCACCCTCCCCTCACCTACACTCATCGCAAGACAAGAGAAGAAGAAAGGGAGGGAGCTCTACCGCCGGCGGCCATGGCGCGCCTCTTCCGCGTGGCGCCCGTTGACCGCGTGGCTGCGGTCCTGGCGACGCGATGGTAGCCCCTGTCTCCGACTTCAGCACCGCCAAGGTCGACCACCACTTCAGCAACGTCCTCCTCGACCGCTTGGATGGATGGAAGGGGAACTGGAACCGGCACGCCGTCGTCCACCTGTTCCTCAAGGGAGGCCGGCCGGCCATGGAGGCCCGACCCCAACCGACGCATGGACGGGCGGATGGATGGATGGCCGGGGTGAAACCCTAGCCCCACACCCACCCATCCCCATCCCCATTGAGCTCTTCTCTGTTCCTCGGCGGGGACCCGAGCTTGCTGATGTGGTGGGCTGGTGGCCCTCGACTCCGGTGAAGCCAAAGGTACGTATACCCCCTCCTTCCCCTCGTCTTCTTCTTTTGGATTTGCCCATCTGATTTGCGTAGTTGGTTTGTGTAGGCCATCGCCATCACCATGGAACAAGTCAAGGAGGAGGCCATCGCCATGGAAGGAAGGTCATGGTCAGAGGTGTGTGTGTGTGTTTTGGCCATGGTCAGGTCCAGATTTCGTGCTACTGTATTTACGGAGTAGTTAAGGGTGTTTAGGTTGATGGTCGGATTATCCCCTTTCAAATTTCATATATTAATCAATGAATTATTTGCATAAATCCATAGAAGTAATGTACTCCAGTGTGCATTACTTACATAAACTTGCTTGCAAGATTATTTTCTGACTTGTATATTCTGAAACTAAAAAAGCTTAGTTAACTTCTGTTAAGTTTCAGTAATATTCAGTGGAGTATTTACTATAATTTTTGCACATCATAGTAATTTCACTTGCTGTTAACTGCTGTAGCATTAGGAGTAGTTTTACTACAGTACTGCTTGAACAGGGTGAATGAAGGGTGAGGAAGTTTTACTGCAGAGTAGGATTACACAGGGAGTAGTTAGGAGTAGTAGATGCTGATGATCATAGTCAGGAGTAGTTTTCCTTTGGTGATCATCCAAAAATATGAGGATCCAAGTGCACATTATGGACCTTTCACTACGCTCAATCCAGTTTCTACAACACTACAATTTAAAAAATGCTAGTCGAGCAATCTTTTAGAAAGCACAATGCTAGTGGGATCTACTCGGTTCATGCTTACTTTGGTCTGCATGACAGTCCTATACGAAGTGCAATTTTGTACTGCTTTCTTCAAGGTTCAGGGGTCCAGGCATATAGCTCACTGTCCATACTGTCCCAATGCAACAGCTTCAGCTTCGCCTCCTAGTCGTCTGCGCCGGATGCCGTGCCTGGGGCGCTGGTGGCCTCGAGGACGACACCCAGGCTCAAGGCATACGAGGGCGTGCCGCCACCGTACAACAGGACCAAGCGCATGGTCATCCCCGACGCGCTCAAGTACGTCGGCGTTGGACTGCCTTCTAGATCTCGACGTGCGTCTTGTATGTGTGTTTGATGTTGACGTCGCTTGTGGTTTTGTAGGGTTCTGAGGCTGCAGCCTGGGCACAGGCACTGCCTCCTCGGCCAGCTCTCCAAGGAGGTCGAATGGAACTACACCGACAGCATCAGGGTGAGCTATTTCATTGTGCTCTTTCTTGCTGTTTCTTTAGTGCTCACTAGTTGCTAGTGTTAGACTGCTACCAGTGTGTTAAGATTAGTCTTCAGTGCTCACTAGTTGCTAGTGTAATAATTCTATGAAAGTTCAATCTAATTTGCTACGAATCAGTGTGTGCCGGCCGGCTGCATGCAATGTTGTATGGTCTTCTGACCGCTGAGCTAGGAAGTTGCAGACGTGATCGATAGTAGCTAATTACAATGAATAGAAATCAGTATCCTATTTAAATTAGTGTGGTGCATGCCATTGCAAGTCTGGATCATCTCTGTCACCAGCGCCTACGGCCTGGGTCTGAAGTCTGAACCTCTCTTCTGTACTCCATGTTTACTGAATTTACTGAATGTGCATGTGAATCTCAAAAGTCTCCATAGTGTGTGTGTGTGTGTGTTAGAGTGTAGGAGTGCAAATGGGCACCCTGTAGGGTATTCTGTGACCCTCTTTAGTTCAACTGAATGAACTGAATTTTCAGAAGTCACATAACTGTTGAAAATTTAGTTTATTTGGTTAAACTAAGGAGGTTGAGAGGGTACTCTGAGGGTCAAAAGTTGCATCCCTACTCAAGTGACTATTCTGGTTCTAGTAGATAACTATAAAACAAAACCTACTGCGTGTACTTATCTTGGGGAGTGCCTATAGAGCTTATTATTCATGCCTATTTATGGTCAAATTAGAAATATATTCCAATGTGTCTTTATGTTTGGCATCCACCATTCACTGGCTCAGTGGCATACCTTTTTAGGGAGTCCTTATATAGGTTATTATTCATGTCAATTTTATGATCAAATTTGAGATATACTTACACTGAGTATTTGTGTTTGGATCTTCCATTCTGGTTCTAGATATACTTACATTGCTTCATTCAAATTTGTCGCGCAACTGGTATTTTTGAAATGTTTCCTTCTGCATGATTTGACGCGCCGGCTGGTATCTTCGAAATGTTTCCTTCTGCTTGATGAATCATTTGTTCTTCTTCTAATAATGTTTTCTGCTAGTACCTTAACTTTGGAGTTGGCTATTTACTCTTTTCAGTGTACTAACCAATCCTCTTTTCAGGTTTTCAATTTGGAGCTAGCTATTTACGGTCCGTGCATTCAGCAACCTGACCTCCATGGCTCCACACACGGTTGACTGGCCGAGCTCTAAGCTAGCATGACCATGGAGACGGCTCTCATCAGCGTGGGGACGGGGGTCCTCAAACCTGTCATAGCGAAGCTGACCGTTCTGCTTGGCAACGAGTACAAGCGTCTGCACCCTCCACTCCCCTCATCTGATGTTTCCTTACCATCCCTGAGTCCATCTCTTACAGATTGTATGATTACTCCATTTTGCTGTTATACTGGGTAGACGCTCCTCTGATTTATGTTGTGATGATGCTTTGGATTAAGGATGGTTTGATATATCTGCTATCTATATGTACCATGATTTCTATAATTGGATAGATGATCTTTGTTCATAACACAGGCTTATTTTAGCTCTTTTAGTTCAGTTTTTACTATTATCACTTGAATGTCTTTGTTATAATAAATCACAGCGGTTATGTATGTACGTGCATATAGTGTTATGTGCAGCTAGTTGTATATGTGGTGCAATTATGCAGAGCTACTAGTCGTGCTTGGTACTTCAGTATTTTGCTTTCCTTTGTACTGGGTATATTATTTTCTGCTACTAATCGATGAACCCAATAATTAAAGAGAACCAAACTGATTCTGTTGATTTCTGCTACATCGTTTCTACCTGTTTGTGTGTAAAACCATTCTTAAGCCTGAATGGTACTTTTCTTGTTTTTGTCAATTTTGTTCCTATGAAAAGTCTGCTCTCTTTAGCTCATGCTCGTTACCTCCTCCCCTCATGTTTCACAGGAAGATGATAAACCTTTTTAAGATCAAGGGGCAGAAGAAGGAAGAGGAGGCCAACTCAATTAGGGGTTTTGATGAAATGGTAGGGTTAATTAAAGGGTTCTTGGTTGGCACTCCTTTTAAATTTAGTAGATTTTCTCACTGTCTATCATCGTGGCTTAAGTTTGATTGTTGTTTTGAAATTTACACGGCTTAGGTTTTAATCAATTGGCATGTTCATGTTAGTTGTTATGGAGTAAATATGATAAGAACAGTGGCAATTGAGCACCACCACTACTAGTATAACTCAGCTTTATTTTCTAATCGGTAGGTATCAGTAGATTCAGAATATGTAGTCCTGAAAATTAAAGGGAGCAACAGTAAATGAGTCAAACAAAAATATTCTTCTGCAAATGTTGGTGTGTGTTCGATTTGATTTGGTTTGCTCTGTTGCTGAAGCTCGTCTTTGCTCTAACCATTTTCGCACCAAATGCAGAATGTTCTGTTTCTATTTTGTTCCTAATTTTTCTGTTTATAACCTGTAGATGTCCTTTGTTCATTGAAGTGCTGACCGTTGCAACAAGTCCCATGATGAAGAAGCTAGAATCCACACCCAGCAAAGAGTACCTCATTGGAACTTGTTATTGTTTGTTCTTTTTGTGTATTAGAAAACTGGATACTATGTACCATCATTGTAATGTACCAAGTTTGGTTGTATTGAGAAATATTATGCATTTATAGCCTATATTTGAACTGCAAATTCAGTAAAAATGTTGAGTCCTGAGTGGCAAAAAACCTAGACTATAAAAGGCTGAGGCAAAAAAACCCAGGACTGTAAAAGGCTAAGGGCCAAAAAACACTGGATTGTAAAAGGCCGTGGCCCAACAAGAAATTGAACATCAAATTTTAGAGAAATAAAAGAGGCTGGACTACTAGGCCAGGCCCATGTTGCTAGCGAAAATTAACAGAAAAATATATATTAAAAAGGCTAAATTGTTGGGCTCAGCCCATGTAAAACACTGAAATGGACCGGGCTGAATCTTATCAACGACCTTTTCAATTGGTCGCAATTTTGCCACGTCAGATTGCCACGTCGGATCCGACGTGGCCTGGGCAGACAGCCAGTGACCAAAACAAAAGGTCATGGGTTCAACGACCTTCTATTTTGGTCGTAAACGTCTACGACCTTCTCACAGAGAAGGTCGTTAATTTCAGTTTACGACCGCCAGCTTTTGACCTCCTGTTTTTGGTCACAAAAAGGTCACAAATGAAAAACAGTGACCTTTCAGTGACCAATAGTCAAGGTCACAAGTTGGCATATTTCTTGTAGTGGCTGGCCATGCATCGACCAATCCGGCTCCGGACCCTGCCATAAGGACTAGGGTTGATACGGGCGAAATGTCGGATTGTCATATTCAAGAGGATTCAGATAATGTATCTGTCACCAATTCCGAAGTGGAGAGCACGATGAATCATCAGCGGCAGAAATAGGCCATGCATGACCCAAGTTTCACCGAAGAGGTGTTCAATGCCCTCAGCTCGGGATGGACTTGCCGGAGCCACTCACCATCTTTCAAATGATATGCGGGTAAGAACTTTCTGTATATTCAATAATCATGTGCTAGTAGCCCCCGCGACTTGAAGCAGTTGGCCCAACTGATTTAAGGGTCGTTATATCATTAGGTACTCATGGAGAAAAATAACATGCTATCCAAGGAGCTTGAAGAACGTTGGATCACGCTAACTGTTGTCACCGCCGAACTAGAAAATTTGAAGAAATCCAAGAAGGCACCGGATGGTAAGCACAATAGTTTCCGGAAAATATGATTCTGCACAAACAATGATTGTTAAATTTGCATTGGTTTGTTTACAGCTACAAGATCAGCTGATCAATTAGAGGAGATGTTGAAGGCTGCTCAGGCGGATAAAAAACACGCCGAAGGGCAAGAAGCCGCTGGTCAACGTGTATTAACACGGACTTAATGAAAAGAACAAGCTACAGGATGCCAACATCACGCAAGCCGAAGAGCTAAAGGATGTATGAGCCCAACTGCCAGATGCCCTGAAGGAGGACATAAACCTGAAAGGCGGCTGATATGTATCCAATGTATCTACTTTTTCTCCCGCTTGTCCTCTTGTTCTGGACTCTAATTTGCATCATTTGAGTGAAACTAACCCCGGACTGACGCTGTTTTTAGCAGAACTACCATGGTGTTGCTTTTATGCAGAAATAAAAGTTCTCGGAATGGAACGAAACTTTGCGAGGATTTTTTTTGTATCAATAATAAGAATTTCTGGAGCCAAGACCCACCAAAGAGGGGCCCCTGGGTGGGCACAACCCACCAGGGCGCGCCCCCCACTCCTGGCGCGCCCAGGTGGGTTGTACCCACCTGGTGGCCCCGCAGACGACCCCCTGATAATATAATATCACATATTTCTAGAAAAAATCAGGGAGAAAGAATGATCATGATCCACGAGACGGAGCCGCTACCAAGCCATGTTCTTCCTCGGGAGGGCAGATCTGGAGTCCATTTGGAGCTCCGGAGAGGGGGATCTTCATTCTTCATCATCACAAAACCTTCTCCATCGCCAGCTCCATGATGCTCCCCACCGGGAGTGAGTAATTCCTTCGTAGGCTCGCTGGTCGGTGAGGAGTTGGATGAGATTCATCATGTAATCGAGCTAGTTTTGTTAGGGACCGATCCCTAGTATCCACTATGTTCTTAGGTTGATGTTGTTATGACTTTTCTGTGCTTAATGCTTGTCACTTTGGGCCTGGATGCCATGATTTCAGATCTGAACCATTTATGAATTCATCATTATATCCATGTTTTAGATTTGATCTTGCAAGTTATAGTCACCTACTACGGTTATGATCTGACAACCCCGGAGTGACAACAACTTGGCCCACTCTCGGTGGTGATCGTAGTTTGAGGAGTTCATGTATTCACTATGTATTAATGCTTTGTTTCGGTTCTCTATTAAAAGGAGGCCTTAATATCCCTTAGTTTCCAATATGGACCCCACTGCCATGGGAAGGTAGGACAAAAGATGTCATGCAAGTTCTTTTAATAAAGCACGTATGACTATTTACAGAATACATGCCTACATTATATCGGTGAACTGGAGCTAGTGCCGTATCGCCCTAGGTTATAACTATCACATGATGAATATCATCCAACAAGTCACCGATCCAATGCCTATGAATTTATCCTTATTGATCTTGTTTCATTACTATTGCTATCATCACGGTTACACTTGCTACAAATTACTGCTATCACCGTTACTATTACCATTGCTGCTGTCACTATTATGAAAACTATCAAACTGCTTTGCTACTGATCACTTTGCTGCATATAATTAATCTCCATGTGTGGTTGAATTGACAACTCAGCTGCTAATACCTTCAAATATTCTTTGGCTCCCCTTGTGTCAAATCTATAAATTTGGGTTGAATACTCTACACTCGAAAACTGTTGTGATCCCCTATACTTGTGGGTTATCAAGACCTTTTTCCGGCACCGTTGCCGGGGAGCATAGGTATATTTGTTGAGACACTTGGGATTATTATCATATTATCACTATGAAGAATCTGAAGGATCCAAACACTAAGATATTTCCCTCAAAGACGAGGGGAGGTAAGGAACTGCCATCCAGTTCTGCTTTAGATTCACCTTCTGTTATGAGTAAACTTGCAACACCACCACATGCTATCAATTCTAATATGCCGCAAGTTATTTATGATGCTACTTCTACTATGAATGATGCTTACGGTGATGCTAGTACCTTGCTTGATAATGATGGTGTGCCACTTGGTGACTTTCTTGATAAACAAATTGCTAGAGTTATACAACATGATGTTGTTGAATCTGATGATGAGCTTGAAACTGAAACTCCTAAAACACCTGGTAGATCTAGCCCTCCTAGATATGAATTGCCTAAGGTACCGGAAGGTAATGTTATGAGTGAAGAAACAACTAGAGATATTCTTGCTTGCAAAGATAGAGATGATCTAGAGAAATTACTATGTAAGTATAAAGAAAAATCTCTGAATGCTAGAATGAAATGTGATCCTAAGTTTGCTACTTCACCTATCTTTATTGATGATAAGGATTATGAATTCTCTGTCGACCCAAAGTTAATTAATTTGGTTGAATCTGATCCTTTCCATGGTTATGAAACTAAAACTGCTGTGGTACATCTTACTAAGTTGAATGATATAGCCACCCTTTTTACTCATGATGAGAAAACTTGCTATTACTTTATCCTCAAATTATCTCCTTTCTCATTAAAGGGTAATGCTAAAGCTTGGCACAATACTCTTACTCTTGGTTGTGTGCATAGTCCCCAGGATATGATTTATTACTTCTCTAAAAAATATTTTCCTGCTCATATGAAACAAGCTGCCTTACAGGAAATATTTAACTTTGTGCAAACTAAAGAAGAGAGTCTCCCACAAGCTTGGGGAGGATTTGCCAACTACTTAATGCTTTACCTGATCATCCTCTTAAGAAAACTGAAATACTTGATATATTCTATAATGGACTAACCAATGCTTCTAGGGTCTTCCTAGATAGTTGTGCTGGTTCTGTTTTCAGGGAACAAACTATTGCTCAAGCTGAAGAATTATTTAATAACATATTGAACAATTATGATGACTGGACTATTCCTGAACCACCGCCTAAACCAACTCCGAAGAAGAGGGGTATATTATATCTCAGTCACGAAGATATGCAAGAGGCAAAGAAATCTATGATGGAAAAAGGTATTAAAGCTGAGGATGTTAAAAATTTACCTCCTATTGAAGAAATGCATGGGCTTAACACACCACCACTGCCTAAGCTCGTAGAGGTAAATTCTCTTATGAAGTTCAATGAAAATGACAATCCTCACAATATGCATCCTAGTCAATGCCTTTATGAGTTTGAAAACTACATTAGAAAAAAAGATCACTTCAATGCAAATGTTATGAAACAATTGAAATATAATCCTGATATGATTGCTCTCTTGGGTGACTTGTTATTTAGAATATCAATGATGTTAGAGGTGTTGGAAAACATTCTTCTATGGTTGAAACTCAACTAGAACAAGTTGCTAAATCACAAAGAGAATTGCTTGATGAAATGAATCATAATATGCATGACTTTGCTGTCAGAGTTGCAAGTAGAGGAGGTAAAATGACTCCGGAACCACTCTATCCTGAGGGACACCCAAAAAGAATAGAACAAGATTCACAAAGAAATAACACTAGTGCACCTAGTCCTTCTAAAAAGAAAAATAAAAATAAAAATGATAGGACTTTGCATACTTCTAGTGAACCTGAAATAGAAAAACCTCCTGATAATGAAAATGAAACTTCTATCTCTGATGCTGAAACTCAATCTGGTAATGAACACTCACATAGTGATAATGAAAAAGATAATGATGATGCTCATGAAGAGGCTCAACCAGATAATGAAAAGGAGCCATATAATGATGTTGAGATAGAACCACCTGTTGATCTTGATAACCCACAACCTAAGAATAAAAGGTATGATAAAAGAGACTTTGTTGCTAGAAAACTTGGTAAAGAAAGAGAACCATGGGTTCAAAAACCTATGCCTTTTCCACCCAAGTCAACTAAAAAGAAACATGATGAAGAATTTGAACGCTTTGCTGAAATGCTGAGGCCAGTCTTTTTGCGTACTCGCTTGACTGATATCCTTAAAATGCCTCCTTATGCAAAGTATATGAAAGACATCATCAGAAATAAGAGAAAAATACCGGAAGCTGAAATCTCCACTATGCTTGCTAATTATACTTTTAAAGATGGAGTACCTAAAAACATGGAGATCCAGGAATACCAACTAACCTTGCTCTATCAAAAAGAATTATGCGAAAACTGCTTTGTGTGATTTAGGAGCTGGTGTTAGTGTTATGCCTTTCTCTTATATAAAAGACTTGACTTGAATAAACTAACACCTACTAAAATATCTTTGCAAATGGCTGAAAAATCAACTTTGATACCTACTGGTATCTATGAGGATGTGCCCGTTGTTGTTGCTAATGTTACTATTTTGACTGACATTGTTATACTTGAGATGCACGAGGACGACGACATGTCGATTATCATTGGTAGACCCTTCTTGAATACTGCAGGGGCTGTTATTCATTGCAATAAAAGCAAGGTCACTTTTCATATCAATGGTAATGAGCATACGATGCACTTTCTGAAGAAACAATTCCAAGTGAGTGGTATTAATGTTATTGAAAAATCTCCGACAATCACTATTCGAAGTTTCCAAATACCTCTACCTACTATCAAAAACAAATATGAAATGCTTATTGTTGGGGAAATGCAAATCCCCATTGAGGTAACTTAGTGATTTACGGAAGTTCTTCGGTTTCATGCCAATCGAAAGTGGTAGTTAATAAGACTTGATCAACCTTATTAATGGATCATTTTTGAACGGTATGAAGTTGATGAATTTAGTAAGCACTACTTTCGGTCCCTACTTTTCATTCTCTGTTTTATTAGTTAAATAAAATAAAAAGGCATGTTTTGTTTGTTTTCCGAATTTCCCGTGCAATAACAAATGACCCAAAAATAAAAGTTCTTAGAATGCCCTAAAAATTTTATATGATTTTTTAGAATATTTAAGAATTTTTGGTGAAAATAACATCAGAGGGAGGTGCACCAGGTGGGCACAACGCACCTGGGCGCGCCAGCACTCCCAGGCACACCTTGGTGGGTTGTGGTCCCCACGTGGGCCCTCTCACTTGTCTCTTTAGCCCACATCATCTCTTACCTCAAGAAAAAAATCTACAATGCTCTCTCTCCCGTGTTCTTGAGCTCAAACCCCCGGATTTCTATCTCTTTGCTCGAAGCTCCATTTCCGAAACTGTTTTGGTGGATTGTTGCTTGGTATGTGACTCCACCATTTCTCCAATTAGTTTTAGTTTTAGTGGTTTATACTTTGAATAATTAGCTACTCTTGGTGCTGTTGTAGACGTTCTTGCATGTTGAATTCTTAGTGTTCTAAATAGTTTGAATGCTTGCTATGGCCTCTATGTATCCCTATGAGTAGTTGCTATCAATTGTGTGAAGTTTTGTTGAGAAAATTTTGTGACCTAAAAATTTAGATTTCTGTTCATAGGAAAAATTGTACGCGGACATGAATATCTTCAGGAAGTTTGGCTCTAAGAAGAACTCCAAGGGTGTTATTGGGGAGTCTTCTGATAGTGATCTCCACCCTCGGAGGTTGGCGGAGGGACGGCCATGCGAATGGCCGCACACCCCGTTCATGCAAGAGGCTAGAATTCTCGAGGAGTTCATGCAATATATTGCCAATGCCGGCCTCACCGACTTCATCGCAGATGAATGTGACCAGCACCAAATCTTCACAAACTTCTTTGTTCAAAGATTTACTTTCCTACCTAGAAATAATCCTCCTGAAGTGAGCTTTGACTTATATGCTGAAAACCATCAGATACCACTTATTGAGTTTTGTGACATATGCATAATCCCATCTAATGGGAGCTTGGCTGAGCCTAGGCCAGCCGAGTTTGAGGAATTTTATCGCACTTTGATAGTTGGGGATGAGAGAGGAGTGTCAGCCATCACTGCCGCTAGCTTACATTTTCCTGCCATTCGTTACTTTGCACTTTTTATTACCAAATGCTTGCTTGCTAGGGAGAAGGTGGTTGCACTTAGTTCACCGGACCTTGCTGTTTTACGTCGTCACTTGAGGGCGACAACACATATAGCTTGGGGGCTATCGTGGCTCGTCGCCTGCACCTTACTAAATCCCAGGGTAAAATACATGGTGAGATTTTCGCTACTCATTTGGCGGATCACTTCGAGGTTGAGATACGCCCTCATGATTACCCTCTAACTAAGGTTTACCTAGACCATGCAGCTATGGATCACCGTCACTTTCTTGCACATGATCGTCCTGACATTGCCATTCCTTACAACCTGGTTTATAGCATTAGAACTGGTGATCTTATTCCATTGCCTGCGCCTGCTTTGTTTGATTCTGTTGCGAGGCGGATACCGGATTATGCCTGTAGACATCATTGCCTACTGGAATGCTCATGCTGTTGCATAGGCTGCACAGGCACCTCAGTAGTGGGATCAGTGGATGCCTGCTCCTTAGGATCCCTACTACCGTCCAGGCTACTGATCGATTACCAACTTAGGCCAAAAGCCTAAGCTTGGGGGAGTCTGTGTTCTCACCGACATTATTTGCATGTTCACATATCATTCTATCTGTCGGTGTTCACACTTTTTCATTGTATCATCCATGCTTAGATTTATTTTCTTGCTTTCTTCTTGTGTGTTTGAAAAACTTTAGAAAAAACAAAAAAATTAGTTGTAGTAATTTACTTTCTCCGCATTCTTAGTAGTAGTACTAAAAAGAAAATCCAAAAAGATTTCCTTGTTCTTCTTTTGCTTGTTGGGAGCTTTCCTGTGTAAATAGTTTTCTCGTTTTTGATTTTTATTTGCTTGTTCAGGAAAACCAAAAACTCCAAAAATATTTCAGTGCGTTTCTCTGAATTTCTTATCCCCTTATTCGAGTTGTACCGAGGAGAAGACCAATATGAAAATGTTGAGTGGCTCTCATTTGAATAAATGTTGAACTAATAAAGAGCCCATCTTGCCTTGTCTTCTCATGTTGAATAAAATGTTTGCAGATTCCAGCTTAGTCCATGGCACTCTTGCACTATTATTATTTTCATATCATTCGGTCATGCAAGTGAAAGGCAATAATGACGATATTCAATGAGCTGGCCATGGCAAAGAGAAACTGGTATGAACTCGACTTGTTCGGTTTGTGTAAATATGTTTAACCTAGTATCCAGGCTTCAGCCCATTATGATTAAATATGTTTGCAATGACAATTAGAGATTATAGTTTCGCATGCCATGCATAAGTAGCTAGGAGTGGATAATGATTTATCTTGGATATCAACATAGCGTTAAAGTGATTGTGATGTAGTATGATGATATGGTGTGCTCCTCTGAATGTTCGAGTGGCTTGACTTGGGACATGTTCGTTCATGTAGTTGAATCAAAACCAACATAGCCTCTATAATATTTATGTTCATGGTGTTCATATCCTACTCATGCTAGTGTCAAATGTTACTTATGCATAATGCATGGTTATGATCGTTGTTGCTCTCTAGCTGGCTGCTTCTCAATCTTAATTGCTAGACTTCGCCTGTACTAAGTGGGAACTCTACTTGTACATCAAAAACCTTGAACCCAAAGTTATTCCAGATTAGTCCACCATACCTACCTATATATGGTATTACCCTGCAGTCCCATGTAAATTTGCATGTGCCATCTCTAAAAACTTCTAAGAAATATCCTTTTCGTGTGCATCGATCATTCATAGAACGACAAGAGGTGGTCGATATCTTCCGTGCTAAGCGGGTTATTCTCAGGTTAAGTGTTTAGTCACTCGCCATCGCACGAGAAAATGGGCAGTAATAGGGATGCCCAGTCCCAAACTGCAAACATGAAAAAGAGTTCATCTCTTAAATAATCAAACAAAAACTCCCAATGGAGTCAAAACCTTTACTTTTACCGCTTGGGAACCGCCACTAGCGTGCTTAGTATGGAAGATGTTGATAACTGATGGTCATGAAGTGAATAAGACGGGTGCATGTCTCAAAATAATCATTTATCTCTATTTTAAAAACTTGAGCTCTGGCACCTCTGCAAATCACTGCTTTCCTCTACGAAGGGACTTTCTATTTACTTTTAGGTTGTGTCATCACCTTCTAAAAACAAGTGCCAGAAACTGAGTACACCACAACTGTCATGATTTATGCATTGTGTGTAGCTAATATTGGGTGCATCATGAATGGATCTTTTCTACCATGAATTACAATGTTTAGTCGCTGCTTGAACTTTGGAGATGCCCTGCATTTATGTTTTGTAGTCTCAGAAAGGGCTAGCGAGATACCACTATTGTCATATTATATCATGATTATTTTGACAATGTGCTGCCATTTGAGATATTTTATTATTGATCACTAGCTGATTATGTCATTGATAAGAATCATTATAATCTTTATGAGTTATTGTTGACATGGTTAGTTATAATGTTTGTTGAAAACATGGGTGTGTTTAAGATTATTTATGCAAACAACAGCAAAAGAGTTCGTAGAAGTTTTTCTTTCTCACTTTCAGTTTATCAACTGAATTGCTTGTGAACAAGAAAAGGTTTAAGCTTCGGGGAGTTGATACATCTCCAACATATCTACTTTTCTTCACGCTTTTCCTCTTGTTTTGGACTCTAATTTGCATGATTTGAATTAAACTACCCCAGACTGATGCTGTTTTCAGCAGAACTACCATCGCGTTGTTTTTGTGCAGAAATAAAAGTTCTCGGAATGGAACGAAACTTTGCGAGGATATTTTATATCAATAATAAGAATTTCTGGAGGCAAGACCCACCAGAGAGGGGCCCCTGGGTGGGCACAACACACCAGGGCGCCCCCTCTCCTGGCACGCCTAGGTGGGTTGTACCCACCTGGTGGCCCCGCAGGAGAACCCCCATGATACTATAAAATCACATATTTTCAGAAAAAAATAAGGGAGAAAGAATTATGGAGATCCACGAGACAGAGCCGCCGCCAAGCCATGCTCTTCCTCGGGAGGGTAGAACTGGAGTCCGTTTGGGGCTCCGGAGAGGGGGATCTTCATTCCTCATCATCACCAACCCTTCTCCATCCCCAATTCCATGATGCTCCCAACCGGTAGTGAGTAATTCCTTCGTAGGCTCGCTGGTCGGTGAGAAGTTGAATGAGATTCATCATGTAATCGAGTTAGTTTTATTAGGGCCCGATCCCTAGTATCCACTATGTTCTTAGATTGATGTTGCTATGACTTTGCTATGCTTAATTCTTGTCACTTTGGGCCCGGGTGCCATGATTTCAGATCTGAACTGTTTATGAATTCATCATTATGTCCATGTTTTAGATCTAGTCTTGCAACTTATAGTCACCTACTACGGTTATGATCCGACAACCCCAGAGTGACAACAACCGGGCCCACTCTCGGTGATGACCGTAGTTTGAGGAGTTCATGTATTCACTATGTGTTAATGCTTTATTTCGGTTCTCTATTAAAAGGAGGCCTTAATATCCCTTAGTCCCAATATGGACCTCGAAGCCATGGGAGGGTAGGACAAAAGATTTCATGCAAGTTCTTTTAATAAAGCACATATTACTATTTACGGAATACATGCCTACATTATATCGATGAACTGGAGCTAGTGTAGTATCGCCCTAGGCTATAACTGTCACATGATGAATATCATCCAACAAGTCACCGATCCAATGCCTACGAATTTATCCTTATTGATCTTGCTACATTACTATTGCTATCATCACTGTTACACTTGCTACAAATTATTTCTATCACTGTTACTATTACCGTTGCTATTATCACTATTATCAAAACTATCAAACTACTTTGCTACTGGTCACTTTGCTGCAGATAATTAATCTCTAGGTGTGGTTGAATTGACAATTGAGGAGCTAATACCTTCAAATATTCTTTGGCACCCCTTGTGTCGAATCTATAAAGTTGGGTTGAATACTCTACCCTCGAAAACCGTTGCGATCCCCTATACTTGTGGGTTATGAGCGGCATATTCAGTATGTCCCTTAACCTAACTTTCATACAGTTCTTTGATGGAAAGGTCTTACGAGATTTGTTCCTGTAGGTTTGTTAACTAGGCGGCCCGAGGGAGAAGTGTTCGGATTTCAAGGCTACTTGCTGCAAGAGCTGTCCAAAGTGCACGAGCGAGCTCGGAAAGCAATGAGTGTCGGATCACCTGTTCCGGCAAACCCTTGAGGTTCGAACACTGGGGTGCGCACGAAGGTTTTCTCCCTATCGATCCACGCCCTAGCTCTCTAAGATCATGCAAAAGAACTCAATGAACTCACAACACAGAAAGACACAAGATTTATACTGGTTCGGGCCACCGTTGTGGTGTAATACCCTACTCGAGTGTGGTGGTGGTGGATTGCCTCTTGGGCTGATTAAGAATAGTTACATGCGGAAGAACAACCTCCTGAGTTTGGGGTGTTCTTGTGCTTGGTGAACTTGTGTTGGTGAGATGATCTTGGATTTGCTCAGGTCCTCTCTCCTCCACCCCTCTCTCTTTGGTGGCTAGTTCTACTTACATAGGCCCTGGTCCTCTCCCCAAATATAGAGCGGGAAGGGAGCCAACAACAGCCTATTCAAAAGGGGACAACTAGTACAAGTTATCCTGACAAAATGTGGTCTTCGCCTGCCAAAGGCTCTAGTGATGACGCCGTCTTGGGCTCCATGGTGACCTCCGTCCTGCCGTCCTTCTGGTCTTGGTCTAATTGCACCAATATGGAAACCTTTGCTTGATGCCTCGGTACTCCGCACATGCGCTTGCCCCCTTGGGACAAAAGAGGAAACAAGGACACTGCACGCGCTGGCGCCCGCCTGGTCTCGATCGTCATGGCTCACGTCACGAGGACATTGCGAGGTTTGCCCTGCCTTGATCTCTCCGCCCCTCGTGAGCCTGCCTGGCGAGGCCTCTCCTGAGGAGGTCTTGCGTTGTCTGCCTCGCGAGGCTTGGCCCCTCGCGAGGGTCTTGAATGCCTTGTCAATGAAGATGGGCCGTACAAACCTGGCAGCCCAACCACGCCGTGGGCCGCAGGCAGGCAAGTCTGGGGAACCCCGTTCCCAGGACGCCGACAGTAGCCCCCGGGCCCAGGGCGCGCTCGGGCCTGGCTTTGAGGCAAAGCCAATGGGTCAAGCGCAGAGCACCGCCGGCCCCCAAAGCCTATGGCCTTGGTTGACGCGTGGCGGTTGATTGGACGTGGGCGTCTCCGCTTCCCCACGCTGCCTTTGAACCCGCCTGACTATGCGGCCCTCGCAAGCTACACAGTTATTCTCACATTGCCCACGCCTTGCTTCCACAGTCCTTCTGCTTCCTTGAGGCTCTGCCCCTCCTCTCCAATCTGACATGCACTCCGCCTGCTTCATCTTCATGGCGCCGAAACAAGCTGACAAGGGGAAGAAGCCACTATCTCCGCCAAGTGCGCCTCTAGACACCGAGCCTGCAGTCGGCCTATCCTTGGTGCTTAACGACGAGGACATGGAGAATTTGCGTCCCATGCTCACCACCAGCTTCAAGAGTGGGGGGAGACGGTGACTTGGCCCGCGTCTCGCGCTCGCATCGCTCGAACGGTCACCAAGGTCCCAATCTTCATCGATGCCCTTTGGGTGGGCCGGATTCCCCCTTTCTCTGCCTTCTTCAACGCAGTCCTTGAACACTACCAGATCCATATGCTGCATCTCAACCCCCAATCCGTGACTCTCCTTGCTGTCTTCGCCTTTCTATGCGAGGCCATGGTGGGCATCGCTCCTTCGGTGGCCCTTCTCCGCCATTTCTTCTCGTTGCATCTGACCGATCCCCGGCAAAGCTCGGGGTGCGTGAGCTTCCAGGCCGTGGCTGCGACATTGGGCATGGGGATCGACTTCGATCTTCCTCCATCTACGAGCGAATTTCAGACACGGTGGGTATTTGTCGACGCTGGTGTGCTCAGCCCCCTGCTCCACGCCCCGTCAGCGCCTGCCGTTCCCCACTCTAGCTGGGGCCATGAGAGGCTCGCGAGCCCCCGTCTTGCTCCTGTTTGGTTTCGGCTAAGGATGCTGAAGGACCGTGGCATGACCGCGCCGATGGTGGTGAGGGAGTTTATCAGGCGCCGGGTTGCTCCGCCTCAACGCCATTCTCGCCCGATGTGGACCTTGCTCAGTAGTCAGGACCACATGAGGTTTCAGGAGTTCGGGATCCCCCTTGGGCGCGACAAACGATGCTCAAGGTCCTGACAGGTGTCCCTACGCCAGACGACTTTCCTGGGAAGAACTGCCTGCTGTATCTCTACGGGAACAAGGTTGCATTCGCAGGGAGCATGCCTTCCTTTGACGAGTGGGGGTTGCGTCCAGATGGCCTGTAGTGGTCTCGCAAGAACCCTGCCAGCGTGGTTCCCCTCTTCGTCGCTGGCGCTGATCTCGCCCCGAATGTGGGTGCAGGGGGACGAGCACTGCCGAAGACTGGCGGCACGAGTGCTGATGTGCGGACACTGCGTGAGGCTCCTGAGGCGTCGTCCTCAGGATCCCGTGATTCTGGGTCACCAGTTGCTGAGGCGAGGCAGTGCGCAGCTCTCGAGGCCGAAACTCCCGAGGCCTTGGGAGGTCGTGGTGAGACGGCACCTGTCGGTGTCAAAACCGGCGGATCTCGGGTAGGGGGTCCCGAACTATGCGTCTAGGCCGGATGGTAACAGGAGGCAAGGGACACGAAGTTTTACCCAGGTTCGGGCCCTCTTGATGGAGGTAAAACCCTACGTCCTGCTTGATTAATATTGATGATATGGGTAGTACAAGAGTAGATCTACCACGAGATCAGAGAGGCTAAACCCTAGAAGCTAGCCTATGGTATGATTGTTGTTCTGTATGTCATCCTACGGACTAAAACCCTCTGGTTTATATAGACACCGGAGAGGGTTAGGGTTACACAAAGTCGGTTACAATGGTAGGAGATCTACATATCCGTATCGCCAAGCTTGCCTTCCACGCCAAGGAAAGTCCCTTCCGGAAACGGGACGAAGTATTCAATCTTGTATCTTCATAGTCCAGGAGTCTGGCTGAAGGTATAGTCCGGCCATCCAGACACCCCCTAATCCAGGACTCCCTCAGTAGCCCCTGAACCAGGCTTCAATGACTACGAGTCCGGCGCGCAGGTTGTCTTCGGCATTGCAAGGTGGGTTCCTCCTCCAAGTACTTCATAGAAGATTTTGAACACAAAGATAGTGTCCGGCTCTGCAAAATAAGTTTCCACATATTGCCATAGAGAGAGTAATATTTACACAAATCTAATCTGCTGACGTATTCCATAGTGTGACATCGCACCACGGCCAAGCCTTTATTTGAATTATTTTATTGTCCCACCTCAGCGTCTCATGCGAGGTGGTTTCCTTTGCACATCTCGTCGAAGCAGAGATCGTGTCCCCTTATTCCGGGATTCTCATCAATACGGGTGTGGGTAACCCAACCGCGCCATTGATTACGGCGCTTGGAGATAAGCGAGTTTTACCAGGCTGGTGGGGACACGTAGTTGCGTCCACCCATATAAGGGGATAAGGATCCACCTTTTCACCTATGCCTTCTTCCTCCTTTGCCTATCCATTTTCGCGCACTCGAGCTCCAGCGCCCAAGTCCGCACTCCCCACCTCAACCTTCTCCAGCCATGTCCGGAGCGGGAGGCAAGTGGATGGTCTCCTCCGTCATGGAGGGGCACATCAAAAAACTGAGGAAGGCCGGATACTTGTCTAACGACATCGCGTACCGGCTTCCCGAAGAGGGGCAGCTCCTCCCCACCCCAAGGCCCCATGAGAGGGTAGTGTTCCTTCCCCACTTCCTCCGTGGACTGGGCTTTCCTATCCACCCATTCGTCCGGGGACTCATGTTCTACTACGGCCTGGATTTCCATGATCTGGCCCCGAACTTCATCCTCAACATCTCGGCGTTTATCGTCGTGTGCGAGGCTTTCCTCTGCATCCGCCCCCATTTCGGCCTATGGCTCAAGACTTTCAATGTCAAGCCGAAGGTGGTGCGCGGCAACCAGGCGGAGTGCGGAGGCGCCATGGTGGGCAAGATGCCTAACGTCTTATGGCTCGAGGGCTCCTTTGTGGAGACCCTGAAGGGGTGGCAATCGGGGTGGTTTTACATCACCGAGCCGCGTGACCCTGAGTGGGTCGCAGCCCCCGAGTTCCGGTCCGGACCCCCAATGCGGCTCACGTCCTGGAAAGAGACGAGCCTGTCGTGGGGCAGCAAAGGAGAGGTGACTGGACTGCAAACATGCATCCAAACCCTGGTGGACAAGCAGCTCAAGCTTGTCAACGTAGTCCAGGTTATGCTCATCCGCCGGATCCTCCCGTGTCAACAACGGGCCTTCAATCTGTGGGAGTTCAACCCGGCGCAGCACCGAACTCTGAGCAGGCTCTTCGACACGATGTATGAAGATGCCTGGAAGGTGCTTTTCAAGGGCGCCGAGGCTCCCGCATCCGCTACCGAGGATCGCGGATTCAGCGCGTAGCGTCGCGTTAGCGCGGTAAGTTGTTTGTACCTTTTACAGGGTACTAGTTTTTCATAGTTTAACTCTATGCGGGATCTAAGCTCCCTTACCTTTGACAGGATTGGCAGGCGAAGTCTGGACAGATCGACTGTCCGGCTCCTTTGCCCGAAGACCCAGCCGATGCGCGCTTGGCGAAGCTGCTGGTTCCGGCACCCTATGTGGTGCCAGAGAAGAAGGCTATGAGGAAGGGCACGGGGACTCGAAAAAGTGCCTGGCGCCAGGAGGTGTCGGGTTCATCATCCGACGGCTCCAAGGCGCATTCCTCCCATGAAGTCGAGGAGGAGGAAGAAGAGACCTCGCCCCCTCCAGCGGGGGAAGAGAAGAAAAGGAAGGCCGCCCTCTCTGGGGAGGCCGATGGGTCCAAGAAGGGGAAAACCCTTCCTCCGGACTACTCCACCGACGCCGACGAGGGCGGAGAGGAGTGGCCGCTCAGGGCCAAGCCCCTAGCGAAATTGTAAGTATCCGGATACCAGAGTAATTCATAGTATTCCTTTACTGCACAACTTTCCCTTATGTCGAATATGATTATGCAGCCCACCCAAAGACCGGCTCGACCCGTCGTCGAGCGGTTCATTGGACTTGTCGGATGTGAATTCGCTTCTGACGACTACCTCCCCCTGCCCTATGGACGACGCCGAAGTGTTGTCCCAACAGGTTCCAAGCCAGGAGGAGGTGGTCCTGGAGGCGCCGCAAGGCGACCTCCCGAACTCCAGGAGTAAAGGGGATAAAACCCCCCAGGGCTCCAAGCCCGGCCCTAGGCCGAACACCGCTCCGGAACCTTCAAAGGTTCCAGAGTCCGGCGGGCGACCTCCTTCCAAGAGGAGCAAGCCCACCGTGCCGGTGACCCCCATCCAACCGGAGGCGTCGGACAATCTGTTGGAGGTGCTCAAAGGCGCCTCCATCGACGAGGAGCACCGCACCATTATGAGTGCGGTGGTCCAGAAGGTTCAGTCCGCCAAGAGCGGACTGACTGAAGCTTGTGCTAGCCTTTTAACAGGCTTTGAGGTAAGTAAAGAATGTGTAAATAATATTACCGCATAGACAGTAGCCCCTGATGCTCTGTTTGGCGTTCGGGAAGAAAAGCCGAATAGAGGATCAAATAAAATTCGCATGAGTCTAACAAAAAGGAGTCAATATGCGTATGCAGGCTTCTCTGCTGGCGTCCGCTGTACTGACTGCGGAAGTGGACACGCTAAAGCAGAACCTCGAGCAGTCCGAGCAAGAGCTCGGGCGTGCCAAGAAGCAGCTCGAGGACAAGGAAGGTAAGAAATACCTTGTTTAAATATATATATATATAAGTGCAATTGCAAAAAATGACAGGATTATCGTGGCTATTGTAGGGGCCACGTCTGAGGTGGCAACCTTTAAGCAAGCGCTGTTCGAGGCCGAGAAGATGGTGGCTGCGGAGCGCACCGAGCGGGAGAAGTATGAGGCCCAGGTTGGCAAGGTGCGGCAAGAGCTCCAGGCTCTCATGAAAAAACATGAGAGTTTGGAGCTTGACTCAAAGACGCGAGCGTCCGAGCTCGCGGTGGCTATTGAAAATGCCAAGTCTGCCAAGGCCGAATCCCAGAAGACCCTCCAGGAGTTGGATGCGGTGAAAAAGATAGCGGCGGGTAAGGCATTCTTTATGCAAAGCAAACACATAAATGTGAGTTACTTGTTACTTACCCGAATCCGGAGCTCTCCAGGAGCATTCACAGATCTTCCCCGTAGCGTGTCCGATGCCGCCGCATTCTATCGAGCCGAGGAGGGCAGCTCAACAGAGAAGGTGTTCTGGTCTCAGTATGCTGAGGCCGGACACCCCGTGCCCCTGAGCGACCAGCTGAAGCAACTGGTCGAGCTCCACAAGGCGGCCGAACAGGCCATGAAGGGCCTCATAGTTCGGCTGTGGCCTGGAGAGGCTCTGCCTGGGAGCTATTTCGGGCTGGTGCGGCGGCTGGTGGGGGCCTGTCCAAGGCTCGAAGTCATCAAGCGCTCCGTCTGCATTGAAGGTGCCCGTAGGGCCCTTGCCCGTGCTAAGGTGCACTGGGGCAAGCTGGATGCTGAGAAGCTTGTGAAGGACGGGCCACCGCCGGGGAAAGAGCATCGCAAGCCCGAGAATTATTATAAGGATGTTCTGAAGGGTGCCCGCCTTATGGCGGATGAATGTTCCAGGGATGTAATTTTTGAGTAAAACTCGCTCGTTTTGTCCTGTGCGCTGAAAACTTGTTCATATGCGCTAAGCAATGCTGTTGGAATTTAAAATATTACCTTCTGTGCGGCTGTTTATCAATTCTGAGAGATGGCGAGTCGTCGGCTTCTGCCCCCGTGCCGCTAGTGCTGGGGTGTTCGGGGATAAACCTGAGCGCTCTTTTTCCCATGTTTGGGTCCTTCGAGGGAGGCGCTCAGCACAACGAACAAGGCAATCGGACTATAATGCGTGAACACTCTCACTTAGCCATAGAATTCTATAATTTTAAATTTCGGCGAAGCCCCTGGTATTCGGAAGACCGAGTTCGGGGCGCTATCCACGCCTTGGCCGGACAGAGCCGACTCCTCGCTCTAAGCGGCATAAGTCTTTAGGGACTCGAAAAACCTCTCGAACAGCGACCAGCTCTCGCTTCATCATGACAGTCAGTTTTAGCTTTCTCTACTGAGGTGCTCGACCCAGCTCAACTGGGGCACAATCGCAGTAGTTCTCCTAGTGCTACCTTAGCCGACATAGCGGAACGTAAGGCACCAAAACATAGGAGCCGGGCAAACCCAACTATTGACCCAAGACATGATTCGGAGCCGATGCATATAATGCTATAAGTTCGGGGTGCCGCACTTGTTAAAGTGTTCGGACTTCTCACACCATATTGAGGGGTACTATAGCCCCTGGCGTATTTTGGCCATACCAAAGTGTACGGGTGCAACATGTCATTAAGGAACATATATTTGTAAAAAAAGAGTAATGCAAAAATAGACAAAAGCTACACATTGTGTATTAAAAGGGTTGCGATCAAAGCAGAACGATACAAATAATGCGATAAGCAAAAGGTTGGACTATTTAACATGTCCGTTCTAGGGGAAGGCTGCGGAATGGTATGCGAAACAGGTATACTGCTCGTGATAGAGACCACCTGGGAGTTCCGTAATACGGCATGGCTTGTCTGCTTCCCTGGTTCTTGCATCATTTGTGCGGCAATTGAATTGCCGAACAGGCCTTCCGAAGAATGGAGTCCTGAAAGTAAGAGAAAATTAAGAAATCGGCAGCCCCTGGTGCGGTTTAAGCCGTGTTTCGGGTGTGCCATGATGGTGCCCCTCCCCCTGTACACATGGTGTTTCTAGAGCGTAGTTATGTACGCGAAGCACTGGTGTCGCATTTTTGCGAGGGCTGGGTTTGGGGCCGCATTGCTATGCCTGCTCGGAACGTGCTAGGCGGTCTTGTTGTGGGTTACTCCGGGCGCGCTTGACGGTGTCCAGACATTTAATGGTCGGACTGGAGAACTGCCTGGAAAGGCTACTTTGTACTTCCGCTGCAAGGGCCGCTGTGTGCTCCTCCATTCAGAGGGAGCATTCGGTGTTTCCATTGACCGTAATTACTCCTCGAGGGCCTGGCATCTTGAGCTTAAGGTATGCGTAGTGCGGTACCGCATTGAACTTGGCGAATGCAGTTCGCCCGAGCAGTGCGTGATAGCCACTGTGGAATGGGACTATGTCGAAGATTAACTCCTCGCTTTGGAAATTATCCGGAGATTCGAAGACCGCTTCAAGTGTGACTGAGCCTGTACAGTTGGCCACTACACCTGGTATTACACCTTTAAAGGTCGTTTTGGTGGGCTTGATCCTCGAGGGATCCATGCCCATTTTCCGCACTGTATCCTGGTAAAGCAGGTTCAGGCTGCTGCTGCCGTCCATAAGGACTCTAGTGAGATGAAATCCGTCAATAATTGGGTCTTGAACCAATGCGGCGAATTCGCCATGACAGGTGCTAGTGGGATGGTCCCTTCGATCAAAGGTGATCGGGCAGGAGGACCATGGGTTGAACTTTGGGGCGACTGGCTCTACCACGTATACGCCCCTTAACGCGCGCTTCCACTCCCTCTTGGGGATGTGGGTTGCGTATATCATGTTCACCGTCCGCACTTGTGGGGGAAAACCCTTCTGTCCACTGTTGTTCGGCGGCCGGGGCTCTTCGTCGTTATCGCTATGTATCCCCTTGTCTTTATTTTCGGCATTTAACTTGCCTGCCTGCTTGAACACCCAACAATCCCTGTTGGTGTGATTGGTCGGCTTTTTGGGGGTGCCATGTATCTGGCACAAGCGGTTGAGTATTCGGTCCAAACTAGACGGGCCCCTAGGATTTCTTTTAGATGGATTTTTCCGCTGACCAGATTTATAGCCTATGAATCCGGCATTAACTGCCGTATCCTCAGCATTGTCGCCGTTAATGCGGCGCTTCTGCTTGTTGCGACCCAACCTGCCACTACTGTCCCTGGTATCCGAATGACCATGGTTCTTGGTCATATCCGAATTACCTTGGTTCATGGTCCTTGGCACCAAAGAAGAAACAAGGACACTGTGCATGCTGGCGCCCGCCTGGTCTCGGTCGTCATGGCTCACGTCACGACGACCTCGCGAGGTTTGCCCTGCCTTGATCTCTCCGCCCCTCGTGAGCCTGCCTGGCGAGGCCGCTCCTGAGGAGGTCTTGCATCGTCCGCCTCGCGAGTCTTGGCACCTCACGAGGGTCCTGAATGCCTTGTCGATGAAGACGGTCCGTACAGACCTGCCAGCCCAACCACATTGTGGGCCGCAGGCAGGCAAGTCTGGGGACCCCCATTCCTAGGACGCCGACAATGAGGAACATTGCTAAGGATTTATGGCCCTTCGATTCTCCTCCAGGAATGATGGAGGAGCTTGCAAATTTATTCAAGGGAGCTCATCTTTGCTTTGAGCTATGGAAGGCTTCATCATGTCGAGAAGGTGCATGAGAAGCCTGGGCCATGGTGAAAACGCAGTATACCAGACTTGATCTAAATCATATGGCCCAGGTTGGACCTTGGGGACTAGACGGACAAGAAATTCCGGTTAACTTGGTGTACAACCAAGTAAACACAGCCGCCAAACTTTCACAACAGGACTGTAAACTAGACAGCCTGATAGATGGTATAGATAAAGAGTAGGTATTTGATTCCATGCAACACTGTACTTTATCACCAAACTTATCTCCGTCCGAACTGGAAAAGATTGTCATGGCAAACCTTCCACTTCTACCTCCGAAACCCAAGGGTTGGAGTATTTCCAAATACTATACCTGTGGGAAACACCAAGTATGTTCAGAAACCAGGCAATCCGGTCACAATGCTTGAATAGACAAACTGTATTCGGGGGGTTATGTTATATTACTTTTTAATATAAGAAACATCTTCCAGAGAGAATAGTTCCGTTATGGGTTCCTCTCCCTGGGTCAGCATGCACTATCTACGCATGCCTATGCCGTGATGCGGAAGTATCACATGATTTTTTGTATTTTGAGAGTTTATATTGCAACGAAGGCAGTTCGTCGTTTGTCCGCCGACCAATTATTCCCTTAAGAACGCTAGCTTTCGGCTTCACCCGTCTAAGGTACATGTCCGGATGACCCGGTTGTAAAAATCACAGAGGTGCTCCCTTTATGCCCCGAACAAGCGGGAGCGTAGGGCATAAGCACATGAGCCAGGCAACCTAGCTTGGCAAAAACTTAAGTCATAGAGGTGCATATAATGGTGAAGGCAGGACGTATATGAGCAAACAACACATATATATAGTGATCTTTATGCTCACAATAATAATAAGCTTCTATTGAGTGAAGCCCCCAGGTATGGTGGGGTGTGTACATTTAAGGATGTATACCCCTCAAGTGTGCGGCTTACCCCGAACACACGCTAGAAATCGTAAAAAAATGAAAAAAGGAAAAAATGAAAAGGAGAAGAAGGGGACGCACAAAGGTGTATGTCCGGACTTAGGCGTAGAATCTTCGGAGCCGAGCAGCGTTCCATGGGTTTGGCTCTAAGCGATTAATCGATGCATTGCGAAGGCGATTGGCTCCTCAAGTGAGAACTTCATCTATAATGAAGGGACACTCCCATTTGGGCTTGAGCTTGTCCTTTTTCTTCTCTGGTAGGCATAGAACGACTTCGCCGACGATATGTGTCTTCGCCTGCACTTCTCTGCTTTGGTATCTTTGAGCCTGTTGTTGGTAGAATGTGGAACGGGCTTTTTTGACATCGCGCTCCTCCTCCAGGCCATCTAAGTCGTCCTGCCGATCGAGCTCGGCCTCTCTCTCCTCATACATGCACACTCGAGGTGAGTCATGAATAACGTCGCAGGGCAAGACAACCTCTGCGCCGTACACCATGTAGAACGGTGTGCATCCGGTCGTGCGGTTGGGCGTGGTTGGTAGCCCCCAGAGTACGGAGTTGAGCTCCTCGACGCAGTGTTTATCCGATTCCTTTAGGGATCGCACTAGTCTGGGTTTGATGCCACTCATTATCAAGCCATATTGGCCCATTCAATCTGACCATTTGTTTGAGGGTGATATACGGAGGCGTAATCGAGTTTGATAACTAGATTAGCACACCAATTTTCACCTCATAGGCTGTGAAATTAGAGCCGTTGTCAGTAATAATGCTATGTGGGACACCATAATGGTGTACGACGCCAGAGGTAAAATATATCACCAGTCTGGCTTCAGCCATTTTTACTGGTTTGTCTTCTATCCACTTAGTGAATTTATCCACCATAACCAGTAAATATTTCTTCTTATGGCTTCCCCCTTTAAGGGGTCCGACCATGTCTAGCTCCCAGCCCATGAAAGGCCAGGTAATGGGGATTGTTCTTACGGCTGTGGGCGGCATATGGCTTTGATTGGCAAACAGCTGGCACCCGACACAGCGCTGTACAAGGGCATGTGCATATGCTCGGGCCGTGGGCCAGAAGAAACATGTATGGAAGGCCTTGCTTATGAGGGCCCGAGCTGCGGCGTGATGGCCGCTGAGGCCAGGATGTATTTCGGCCAAGAGTTGTCGCCCCTCCTTTTCGGTGATACATCTTTGAAGGACTCTAGTAGTGCTCTTCTTGTAGAGCTCACCTTCATGAACTTTGTAGGCTTTCGAGCGTCGAATGATACAACAAGCCTCATTCTAGTCATTAGGGAGCTCCCGCCTATTAAGGTAAGCCAGGAAAGGTTCGGTCCATGGAGCGCTTACCGCCATGATTACATGGGCGGAAGGCATTGGTTCTGTGACCGAGCCCCCGATGATATCCAAATCGTGTGCGGCATCCGGGGTGTGATCGGCACCGGACGGGTATTACCGCTCTTGTCCTGCCATACCACAGATGGCTTAAAGAGCCTTTCCACGCAGGTGTTAGGCGGGACGGGTCGCGTTTAGTGCCAATTTGAGCAAGGATGTCCATTGCTTGATTACTGTGTTGGGCCACATGATGAAACTTGAGCCCCTCAAGCCGAGCTGATATTTTGAGTACGGCGTTGCAGTAAGCCGCCATCTATGGATCTTTTGCATCGAATTCTCTGTTTATTTGGGATATTGCAAGGTTCTAATCCCCGTGCACCTCGAGGCGTTGTATTCCCATAGAAACAGCCATCTGAAGACCATGCAGTAATGCCTCATATTCGGCTATGTTATTGGAGTCTGTATACATGATTTGTAATACGTAACGGACTGTGTCCTCTATTTGGGATGTTAGGATGACACCATCCCCCAATCCGGCTAGCATTTTAGAACCGTCGAAGTACATCACCCAATTGGAGTATGTGATGTACTCTTTAGGGAGTTCGACATCTGTCCATTCAGCGACAAAGTTGGCCAACACCTGAGATTTAATAGCTCGGCGTGGCTTGTATGTTATTTCAAATTGTAAGAGCTCGATAGCCCATTTGGCAATGTGGCCTGTGGCGTCATAAGTTTTTATGATGTCATTGAGTGGTACCTTGGAGGCCACCATGATCGAGCACTCTTGAAAGTAGTGTCGTAGCTTCCGCGATGCCATGAAGACCGCATATGCTATCTTTTGATAGTGCGGGTATCAGGATTTGCATGGTGTGAGGACCACTGATACATAGTATACTGATCTTTGGGGCGGGAATTTGTCTCCCTCTTCCTCTTGTTCGACGACGAGCACAGCGCTCACCACCTGGTGAGTTGCAGATATGTACAGTAGCATAGGTTCGCCGATGTTTGGTGCGGCAAGGATTGGGTTGTTTACTAACAAAGTTTTTATTTCTTGCAGCCTGCCTATTGCCGCGTCCGTCCACTCAAAGTGGTTGGTACGTCGGAGAAGGCGATAGAGCGGCAGTGCCTTCTCTCCTAGTCTGGAGATAAAGCGGCTCAAGGCTGCCACGCACCCAACTAGTTTTTGGACGTGCTTTATGTCTGTTGGTATTGCCAATTGTGACAGGACTCGGATTTTGGTAGGATTTGCTTCGATTCCTCTATTGGAAACAATGAATCCGAGCAGCTTTCCGGCCGGTACACCGAAAACACATTTTTCCAGATTGAGTTGTATGTCAAATGTTCGGAGGTTGTCGAATGTAAGGCGTAAGTCATCCACTGATGATTCCACATGTTTGGTTTTGATGACTACATTGTCCACATATGCCTCCACCGTCTTGCCAATTTTCTTTTCCAGGCATGTTTGAATCATGCGTTGGTAAGTGGCGATGGCATTTTTGAGTCTGAAAGGCATAGTATTGAAGCAGAAAGGCCCATACGGAGTAATGAATGCCGTTGCGGCCTGATCGGATTCCCTCATGTTGATTTGATGCTATCCGGAGTATAAGTCGAGGAAGCACAGTGAATCGTGTCCTGCAGTCGCGTCAATGATTTGGTCGGTGTGGGGTAATGGGAAGGGGTCCTTAGGGCAGGCCTTGTTGAGGTCTTTGAAATTGACACAAAGGCGCCAGGATTTGTCCTTCTTTGGCACCGTGACTAGGTTTGCTAGCCAGTCTAGGTGTTTGATCTCTCTGATGAACCCGGCCTCAAGAAGTTTGGCTAGCTGCTCTCCCATAGCTTGTCGCTTGGGTTCAGAAAATCGTTGCAGAGTCTTCTTGACTGGCTTGAACCCCTTTATTATGTTGAGGCTGTCTTCTACCAGTCGTTGTTGGATTCCCGGCATATCCGAAGGATGCCAGGCAAAGATGTCCCAATTCTCGCATAGGAATGCTCTTAGAGCGGCGTCGACCGCTAGATCCAGCTGTGCTCCAATGGCTGCTGTTTTATTAGGATCCGTTGGGTGAACTTGAAATTTGACTATTTCGTCTGCTAGCTTGAAAGAAGTGGACTTAGGCATGTTATCGAGGATTACATCGTCTCTGTCCACTGTGGAACGCAGAGCAGTGAGCTCCTTGGCAGCAAGGGCCTTGGATAATGCCTCGAGGGCCAGGGACGCGGTTTTGTTTTTGACGTGAAGTGCTATGTCCGGATCACTGGTGATAGTGATAACTCCATTAGGCCCGGGTATTTTGAGTGTCATGTACCCGTAATGGGGTATGGATTGATAGCGTGCGGATGCGTCTCTCCCCAACAGGGCGTGATATCCGCTGTTGAAAGGTGCCACGTGGAAAATTAACTCTTCGGACGTGTAGTTCTCTGGCGTGCCGAATACCACATCGAGTTTAATTTGCCCCTAACATCATGCTTCTCGATTGGGGATAATGCCTCTGAAGGTTGTACTGCTCTGCTCGATGCGGCTCTTGTCCATTTGCATTTTCTCAAGCGTGTCCTCATAGATGAGGTTCAGCCCACTGCCACCGTCCATGAGCAGTTTAGTGAGCCGAAAACCATCCACAATGGGGTTTAGGACCAAAGCGGCTGGTGCTTGGACTGATCGGGCTCTTTGTTCGTCCTTGGCGTTAAAAGTTATCGTTGTATGATACGTCTCCGTCGTATCTACTTTTCCAAACACTTTTGCCCTTGTTTTGGACTCTAACTTGCATGATTTGAATGGAACTAACCCGTACTGACGTTGTTTTCAGTAGAATTGCCATGGTGTTATTTTTGTGAAGAAATAAAAGCTCTCGGAATGACCTGAAAAATCAATGGAGATCCACGTCAGGGGGGGCTCCACCTGTCCACGAGGGTGGGGGTGCGTCCTACCCCCTGGGCGCGCCCCCTGCCTCGTGGGACCCATAAAGCTCCACCGACCTCAACCCTGACTCCATATATTCACTTCCGGGGAGAAAAAAACCAGGGAGAAGGATTCATCGCGTTTTACAATACCGAGCCACCACCAAGCCCTAACCTCTCTTGGGAGGGCTGATCTAGAGTCCATTTGGGGCTCCGGAGAGGGGAATCCGTTGCCATCGTCATCATCAACCATCCTCCATCACCAATTTCATGATGCTCACCGCCGTGCGTGAGTAATTCCAGTGTAGGCTTGCTGGACGGTGATGGGTTGGATGAGATTTATCATGTAATCGAGTTAGTTTTGTTAGGTTTTGATCCCTAGTATCAACTATGTTTTGAGATTGATGTTGCTATGACTTTGCTATGCTTAATGCTTGTCACTAGGGCCCGAGTGCCATGATTTCAGATCTGAACCTATTATGTTTTCATCAATATATGAGAGTTCTTGATCCTATCTTGCAAGTCTATAGTCACCTACTATGTGTTATGATCCGGCAACCCCGAAGTGACAATAATCGGGACCACTCCTGGTGATGACCATATGTGTTAATGCTTTGTTCTGGTACTCTATTAAAAGGAGGCCATATATCCCTTAGTTTCTAATAGGACCCACTGCCACGGGAGGGTAGGACAAAAGATGTCATACAACTTCTTTTCCATAAGCACGTAAGACTATATTCGGAATACATGCGTACATTACATTGATGAACCGGAGCTAGTTCTGTGTCAACCTAGGTTATGACTGTTACATGATGAACCGCATCCGGCATAATTCTCTATCACCGATCCACTGCCTACGAGCTTCCATATATTGTTCTTTGCTTATTTACTTTTCCGTTGCTATTGTTATCATCACTATAAAACACCAAACAAATTACTTTTGCTTCCTTTACCTTTTACTACCGTTACCACTACTATCATATTACTTTACTACTAAACACATTGCCGCAGTTATTAAGTTTACAGGTGTGGTTGAATTGACAACTCAGCTGCTAATACTTGAGAATATTCTTTGGCTCCCCTTGTGTCGAATCAATAAATTTGGGTTGAATACTCTACCCTCGAAAACTGTTGTGATCCCCTATACTTGTGGGTTATCACCGATTCGTCCCAAGGATTTACTGCGGTTATTCGGTTGATTTCAGCGAGGTTGTGGAGTGCCCTTTTTCGCCGATTATTTGAAGAAAAGGTCTCGAAAAACGTAAAGATGTTGAGATCGTCATCCTCTGGAGAGTATTTCTCTGAGGTTGTATTGGTGAGGATATATAGCCTCACCGCTCTTAGCCACTTGCCGGAGTACCCAACATGCCCGAAGGCTGTGTGTTGGTTCAGAATTAGGCGTTGTGTGTATGTGACAGGGCTTGTCGAGCCATTCATCAAGGACAGTTATGTGTCCCGTTATGGGCTTAGTTTTCTTGTCCGCGGGATGATGATCGTGTTCCCCATGAGGGTGCATCCTTTTTGCCAATCCGGTGGGTGGCATAAAGGCGGGTGGTTCCCACGGGCTATCTGGGCTTTCCAGGCACTTTCCATTGTGCAATATTTCTGTACTATGTGTTCCAATTCTGCAAATTGCAGTATGCGGTGTCGGTTGCGGGTATTGAGGATCCCCTCGTCCGTATAGTTGCGGCAGAATACTGAAACCGCATCGTCATCGCAACAATCTTTGATCTTGTTTTTAACAAGGAGGAATCGGCCCAAAAGTGATGGACTGTTTCCTGCGGTTGCTGTCGTACGTACATTAGATCACAAAAGTGGACCAGAATTGCTTGGAGAGTATTGCTTGTAGTGGGTGGGTGGGGTTAAATCCGAACCCTGACCCACTTTGGAATCCGGAGATTGAAGAATTTCTGGGGTTACTAGCCTTGGATCTGGAGTTTCCTCGGAGCTTTCAGGCTCGACACCTGGTTCTATGTTCGGAGGACAGGAGGTCTCTTCCCGAAGATGGGTATCCGGCTTGCAAGGCTCGGAAATCTGAACATAGATTGTTCTCAACATAGGAGGAGAGGTACCTTCGGCTTGTTCCTCCACAACTGCCATCAGATGGGTGATTTGTGGGGACCTGATTTCCCTATGATCGAGTTTAAGACCAATTTGATCATACTCTGTTGCGACCCCCAGGGCGGCGATGCGATCTAGCAGTTCATTCAAGAATGATATATCTGCTAGATCCATCTTATCAGAGTGTTCGAGGCCGATGCGGAGATGATTTTTGGTGATTTTGGGGACCGCCTTTGGCTTAACGGCCGAGCGGGCACCCATGGCAAAACTGCTGAGCTGGAGGATCTGCCCCGGAACTAGGACCCTTCCAGAGGTGATTGTGTCATTGATGACAATGCGAGCCATCGATCCTTCTATTAACGACACAGAGGAACTCTCAATGAAAGCACCAATGTCGGTGTCAAAACCGGCTGATCTCGGGTAGGGGGTCCCGAACTATGCGTCTAAGGATCGAAGGTAACAAGAGACGGGGGGACGCGATGATTACCAGGTTCAGGCCCTCTTAATGGATGTAATACCCTTGTTCCTGCTTGATTGACTTTGATGAGTATAGGGGTTACAAGAGTCGATCTACCTTGAGATTGTAATGGCTATACCCTAAATGTCTAGCCTGTATGATTTTGTGATTGCCTCTACGGACTAAACCCTCCGATTTATATGGACACTTGAGGGGGCTAGGGTTGTACAGAGTTGGTTTACAAAGATAGGAAACTACACATCCGATTGCCAAACTAGTCATCTACGCAAAGGAGAGTCCCATCCAGACACGGGGGAAGGCCTTCTATCTCTTATATTTATGGCACATCCGTCCGGCCCATGTCCCATAGACCGACCATCCGAGGACCCCTTAATCCAGGACTCCCTCACCCCCACCCCTGGAAATCAACTGACCCAAAAGTCGATTCAGTCGACTGAAGTGTAGCTAAATCGGAGCAGAGTAGCAGCACAAGCGAGGGGCAGAGCAGCAGCAGCATGAGCAAGCCAGAGCCGGAGTAACAGCACCAGCGTGAGTGAGCGAGAGAGAGCCGGAGCAGCTGTAGCTACGCTAGCGAGTGAGCAAGAGCCAGAGCAGTAGCAGCGCGAGCAAGCGAGCGAGAGCCGGAGCGGCAGCAGTAGATCTGACTGGTATGGATGCCGCCGCCAAAGGGTCCTTGCACCGGGGAGAGCCGCCGTGGAGATGTCACCCACGGCGCCGGCTTTGAGGTAGCCGCTCCACGGGGGTGTGGGATGGAGCACCGTTGGCGCTAGGAGGTCGAGTTAAGGAGAAGGTCCGATGCGATGAGCGTACAACCTCTATGGTGCCGCTGAGTAGGCCTCGGCGTCGTTAAGTAGAAGGTGAGGATGCTGCGCTTCCGGTGGAGCTGGTTAAGCTGGCGCTATGGGGATGGAGCATCTGCGATAGATGAGGCGATTATTGGAGCAGCTTGTTGGAGGTGGAGGACGGGGCGGCCGAACCGGCGGGATGACGAGATTGATGACGGATCCTCATCCGTGGAGGTGGATGAGGGACGTTGAGCTGTTGCGATGGACGATGTCGTCGGGGAAGAGGCTCCGGCTGGGCAGCGGTGAGGTGGCAGATGAAGGAGGGTGGGGTTTTGTGGATGGAGCAGATAGGTTGTGGCGGCCTAGGATTTCGAATGGCGAAAAGGAGGTGATAGGAGGGGGGAACCATGACATAGGGACGCACTTGTACAAAATGTATGGTGTGTTACAAAATACCCTCGCCAATTTGAACTAGCGGCCCTTTCGGCTCAGGGTTAGAAGGGGATGTCGCATGTCGGGATTTGGCAGCTTGAAGGAGTTTTCGCGCGCGTTGTAATTTCGGGATAGCAAGGCGCGGTTGTGAAGGCGCCAATTTTTGGAGCACGATATCTGAATTTTCGGGATATAACAAGGCGCGGGTTGAATTTTAGGGACAAGCCTAACGTGTAGTGTACTATACTTGTACGTACCAAATCAATTCACTCTTCCCTCAATGAAAAAAAAGAAAAAAGAAAACTATTCACACCACAGAAAGAGAGAGTCTTGTTCCGTTTTACTATAAAAATGCTATTCAAAGCTATGAATCCATGTTATGTCCAATTAAATTTTTTTGCTAGCTGTATAATGCATGTAACCTACTCATACCAACATTTTAGTGCATTCCAAATGTCTATACTACCACTGCAATTCGAAATAAATTTGAAATCGTTCCTCTATTTCAATAAGAATCTACAATCATGATTGTTGCCAACTTCAACCATCATTCGTGTATTACCTTAACAACACACCACATGATTACTATAGAGATAGATCTAAACTATGTGTACTATATGAACTCGAATTCAATTTTTTGAAAACACTTCATGTTGATTCCAAATAATAGTATATTTGATGTACTAACTATATATTCATAATCTAAACCATGTTCCATACGTAGGCCGTGTTTATCACACAAAGTATAGTGCCCCGCCCCCTACATTTTGAGAAGTATTTAGCCCTGAGCTGCAAAAGACACACATTAGCCCAAATTATAATCAATGTGCTACATTATGATATCTTCTTCAAGTATCTGTATCCACTTTTTCATAATGAATTATGATCTCTGTTCATCTTTTACACCTTCACAATCCTCTTTTCTTTGTAGCTAGCTAGCGCTAACTTCCCATCGTGCATGCACACGCCCGCCCCCCTCTCACCCTCCCTCAGCGTCCCCTCCATCATGCACATTCGTTTTTTCTCTTTAGGTCATTCACCCATGGCATGTGTAGGCCCCCCGACTCTTTCTTTCCGGCAAACACCGGTCGATATACCTCTCTAGCCAAGTGTGCCTACCACAAACACATACTTCCCCTCTTATCTTCTCACCGTCCATGCCCTTCTATGTCCAATACGGTTCCATGCAGGTGCACACTCCCGCCCCTCTTTTCATCGATCTCATACTCGCACACTCCTCCCCCATCGACATGGTAGGCCTCTCACACCACCTCCCAGCCACACCCCTCTCCCCTGTCTGTCTCTCCCGACCTTATTTGCTTCTAAAACATTCATGCATGTATATGTACCGATTGACGGAGTCCTGGACTAAGGGGTCCTCGGGCGTCCGACCTGTTATCTATGGGCCGGACTAATGGGCTATGAAGACATGAAGACCGAATGCTGCACTGTGTCCAGATTGGACTCTACTTGGCATGGAAGGCAAGCTTGGCGACCGAAGATTCCTTCTTATGTAACCAACTCATTGTTAACCCTAGATCCCCTCGGTGTCTATATAAACCATAGGGGGTAGTCTGGAAAGGACATTGCATATACTCATTACCATATTCATAGGCTAGACTTCTAGGGTTTAGCCATTACGATCTCGTGGTAGATAAACTCTTGTAATACTCATATTCATCAAGATCAATCAATCAAGAAGTAGGGTATTACCTCCATAGAGAGGGCCCGAACCTGGGTAAACATTGTGTCCCCTGTCTCCTGTTACCATCAATCCTAGACGCACAGTTCGGGACCCCCTACCCGAGATCCGCCGGTTTTGACAATGACATTGGTGCTTTAATTGAGAGTTCCATTGTGATGTCGATGAAAGGCTAGATGCATCTCCTTGTCGTTAGAGGCAACATCACCGCGGGGGTAGTTTTGGCCCTACGCCAAACCCTCCGGCTGGGCGACGTTACTATGATCGCCCGTTCAGCTGCAGAGCCGACGATGACCTCTCGGGCCATCAAAAATCCCCTTCACATAAACTCTGAGCACTCCAAGCAGATGGATCCGGTCGAGCTTTCGTCCTTAAACGAGCTCCTAGATAGCATCGCCGCTTTGGGAGTCGTCATAGATTATGATCAGATCAGGCCTAAAACCATTCAGGGAGAAACCGAAGCTCCACTTGGCACCCACCAGATCGCGGCAGTCTTGGAGCAGGACGGCGAGTCTTCTTCTATATCGAAGACGGACTATGTTCGGGTCACCGTTCGTAAAGAGCCGGATACTCACCCGCAAAAAAACACAACCAGCCCTCCGAACATAGCATCGGATGGCGGCTCCAATGTCAGGACCCCGACTCGATGTCACATCGATCTAGCCGGTAACACCTCATATCACTTTGCGGCCTCACGCACGGTATTCCCACGGGAGTCGCCTTACCTTTGCCCGGGACCGTTTGCGCCTTTTGGCTCACGTATATGATAGTGTCGCTAGCATCCATATGATAAGGAGCCCGGGCTGACATGACTAGTCGTAAACCCAAAGTGGCACAGACTTACAGGGACAGGCATCCATGACCCAGCTCCGAACGTGTCGGTCATCAGCAAATGGGTCCGGGCTGTAGCACTGGGCTAGCAGGACTCCGGTAAACCGGGCTGTAGCGGGCTAACAGGACTCCGGTACTCAAAGCGTGACATTTCCCCGAAGGGACAGACACAGGAACGAAGAAGGACACATGCCGGCCAGCCTAAGTGTTCCAGAGCAGTAGCAAGCTACCATGGCTCAGCGGTAACACTAGGAGACATTTCCCGGTAAGAGAGGCTACTAGAGATAAACAACTAGATAGTCAGATCCCACACATACCAAGCATTTCAATCATACACACAATATGCTCGATATGTGCAAATACAACGAAGCATCACAACATGACTCTACGACACAAGTACTTTATTTAAGGCCCAGGGAGCCATACATATCATACACAAAGGTACGGGTCTCACGACCCAACATACAAGTCATACAGTCATACAAACCAGCAGCGGAAGTACATTGTCTGAGTACAGACAACTAGTAAAATAAAAGAGGCTTGGAAAGCCTAGCTATACTACGTGGTCCATCACAAGCTCAGGGTCACCACCTGGGTCCTTAGCCTACTCGTTGATGTCAACGTCTACATAGAACCCATCAGAAGGGGTTGCAGCGTCTTCTGTAAAAATGTAGATCATAGCAACATGAGTACAAAGGTACTCAGCAAGACTTACATGGAAAGCCTAGCTATACTACGTGGTCCATCACAAGCTCAGGGTCACCACCTGGGTCCTTAGCCTACTCGTTGATGTCAACGTCTACATAGAACCCATCAGAAGGGGTTGCAGCGTCTTCTGTAAAAATGTAGATTATAGCAACATGAGTACAAAGGTACTCAGCAAGACTTACATCAGATCCTACATACATGCATATTATCAAGAAGGGTTGGTGGAGTTATTGCAGCAAGCCAGCTTTGACTCTTGGCTAGACTATCATACGATACTCCAACTTGAAATGGTTTTGCGCACACGAGTCCACTACTCACCACTTCAATACACTACCGAGGATCCACCTCCGTCTTCCTACGGAAGAGCCATTCTCGGCACTCACACTTATCTTGAGGCTTTTAGTAGTTTCCATTTACTTGCCTATGAACTGTATCGGCAACCAAGTAGTCCTTTACCGCGGACGCGGCTATTCGAATAGATTATGATAACCCTGCAGGGGTGTACTTCTTCATACATGTTTCCACCACTTAGCGTCTGCACACGACATGTGCTCGGCAGACTTCAAACGAAAGCCGACGTGGGTGTAGACCACGACCTACCTAAACACTTAAGCCTCTAGTCCAGGTTTATCGCCTATTCAGGTTCCATCCGCAGGGAGTCCGGCCGAGGTTTCCCATACGGCCCCGAACGATGTGAACAAGGTTCCCGAGATACCTAACGGGTATTCGGTACACCCGGCCACGTACCTACCGCACCATAGCCCACCCCTACGGTCAGCGCTGTCCACGGCCTCCAGTAGTCTACAAACACCAGAAACTACTTGCAACTCCTGGACAGAGAGCTAGGGTGAATAAGAAGTCGAGCGGGGTCATATTTCAGGGCCCAATGCATGGTAGTAGCTGTATCTTAAATCACATATACAGATCTCAGTGCTTAAGGTCGGCTTCAATGAAACAACCCACCATGTACTCCTACATGGCCTCTCATCGATACCTTTACCAAATCGTGTTCACCACACCACTCTCATTACCGACATTAACATTTCACTCTAGCCCATCACCCAGATGAACCAGACCTGACACGACTCTAAGCATAGCAGGCATAGCAAGGTAGGAACAACACATACACATGGCTCAATCAACTCCTACACATGCTAGTGGGTTTCATCTAGTTACTGTGGCAATGACAGGTCATGCAGAGGAAATGGGTTCAACTACCGTAGCACATAGCAGTTTGAAACGCGTTGTCTTAGTGCAGTAAAAAGAGCAGGAGCGAGAACATGGGATTGTATCGATATGATCAAATGGTTGGTTGCTTGCCTGATGGTTCGACGCACTGATACGGTTCTTCGTTAGGGTAATCACGGTACTCCTCGGGGGCAGAACCTGTCGCAAAGGACATCGATACACAAGCATCACCAAACAATGTGCAACAATATGATGCATGCATGAAACATGGCAATATGAGTGTGTTGGGCTAATGCAACTAAAACCAGAAGGGTTTGAACAAATTTGAATCAAAGATTCAAATTTCAAACTCAAACATGGCCTCTTTAAGTGCTTTTCCTTGTTCTTCTTAAAACATCAATTTAACTTGTTTGATCATGCATGAAAATAGTACAGATGGATAGATTGGATTTTTCTGATCATTTTTCATATATAATTTGTCCAATTTGGAGTTACAGAATAAAAGTTATGAATTTTTGAAGTTTAAATAATATTCTGGAATTTCCTGATTTAAATTAAATCCAGAAATTATAATTATTGCGCCAGCATGATGTCAGCATGACGTCAGTGGTCAACTGCGGCTGTCTGGGGTCAAACCTGACGTGTGGGGGCCACACGTCAGTGACAGGGGGGTTTTAACAGGTTTAAACTAATCCTAATTAGGGATTAGTGGCGCTGGGGTCCACTGGTCAGTGTCAGGGGGTTAACTAACAGTGGTTAGCACTAATCCTAATTAGCTACAGGGTTGGGCCCACCTGTCAGGGACTCAGGGGGTGTCCTGCCGTGGTCAAAGTGGGTCAAACCCACCGGCGACGTGACGCCGGCGAGGCCCGAGACGGCGGCGCGACGCGGGATCGCGCTACAGGGCACGAGCGAGGCCGTGCTTGGGCTCGTTGGAAAGCTCTTGCTCCCACGCGTCGAACGGTGGCCGTGGCTGGGCCTGGGGTGGCCGGAGTCGACGGCGGCGAGCTCGGCTGCGGCCGCCGGAGTTTGGGTGCGGTCGGGATCGATGTTGCAGGTGGTTTGGGGAGGCGTTAGTGTGCGCTGCGTGATCCTAGTGAGGTGTGGAGCACGATAGTGTGCTCGGTTGGGTGCTACGGTGACCGTGGCCACGACGGCGACATCGCCGGCGGCGTGGAGCTCTCGGCCAAGGTGGGGCTAGGGCCTAGAGGTCGGGAGAGACCAGGGGAGAAGGGGGGAACGATCCGGGGGCTCACCGCGGAGCTGCAGGGATGGTTAGCGGGCTCGGGGACGCGCTGGAGACGACGAATTCGACGGCGACGATGTCGGAGCCCGAAGAGGGGAACGGCGACGTGGCGGCGATGCAGTGCTTCTGGAGGACCGTGGAGCGGTGGGGAGGAAGAGGGGGTCGTGGCGGAGCTTCTGAGCTAGTCGGGGGAGCGAGGGGTGGCCGGAGACGGCTGCTGTGGCGAACGGCGGCGAGGGTGGTGTTCGGCCGTGTGAGAGAGAGAGCGAGGGAGAGGAGGGAAGAGCCGGGGGGAGAGTGAGAGAGAGCAGGGGGGAGGCGTGGCGTCGTCCAGGGCATCGAGGCGAGGAGGGGAGGGCAGGCAGGCAGGGAGAGAGGTGGCGTGGCGCGGTGGCGCGCGCGCGCGCCGGCCACACTCCCCTCCCTCTGTCGGGACGAAGACGACAGAGGAGGGAGATGGGCTGGGCTGGCTGCTGGCTGGGCCAGCCAGCTGGCTGGGCCGCACAGTGGAGGAGCCCAGGTAAGCTCCTCCTGTTAAATATTTTCTGTTTTCTAATTTCTGACATTTGTTTTGATTTAAATAAAATATTAAATCATTTTATTTCCTTATGCCAATTTTTGCAGGAGCTAGATATATTATTCCAGAGCTCCTTCATAAGTGGCATAATATTTGGACATATATTAATATATATAAATAATATATTTCCAAAGCAAATAATTATGCATTAATTCCAAATGCCCAAAATAAATACCTATGAGCTCTTAAAAATATTGGTTTGATTTTTATCTCTGTCCAATATTTTCAGAGAGCAACATGAGCATTTTCTTGGACCCTTTTGGAGAAATTTTTATTTGGATCATTTTAAAAAATGATTCTGAGGGTTTCACATATCCCCATTTCAAGTTTCTGATGAAGGAGTAAACATGATGCAACACTCTAATGCATGACTAGCTAGGGTGTGACAACTCACCCCCACTCAAAAGAATCTCGTCCCGAGATTTGGGTTCCTCCGGGAAGAAGGCGGGATACTCGAGTCGAAGACGATCCTCCCTTTACCAAGTTGCTTCATCCTCAGAATGGTGCGACCATTGAACCTTGAGAAACTTGATATTATGACGTCGGGTGGTACGTTCGGCTTGATCGAGGATACGAACGGGGTACTCTCGATATGTAAGATTATCTTGAAGATCAAGCGTTTCGTGGTCCACTTCACGGATAGGATCCGAGAAGCAACGCCTGAGTTGAGAAACGTGAAAGACATCGTGGACTCTGGAGAGGTGCGGAGGTAGTTCCAACTGGTAGGCAACTTCTCCTCGTTTGGCGAGAATGCGAAAAGGTCCAATGTAACGAGGAGCCAATTTGCCTTTGATACCGAAACGATGGGTTCCCTTCAGAGGGGTGACCCGAAGATAAGCCTTCTCGTCAACCTCGAAAGTCATAGCCTTATGTTTTCGGTGATATTGACTCTTTTGACGAGATTGGGCTGTTTTCAACTTTTCACGAACGATGCGAACTTGTTCTTCTGCTTCCTGAATCATATCCGGGCCAAAGAATTGTCTTTCCCCGGTCTCTGACCAGTTAAGGGGTGTTCGACACCGTCGTCCATAGAGAACTTCAAAAGGGGCTTTACCCAAGCTAGATTGATAGCTGTTGTTGTAAACGAATTCGGCAAATGGAAGGCACTTCTCCCAGTCCATTCCGAATGAGATAACAGAGGCTCGAAGCATGTCTTCTAGAATTTGGTTGACGCGTTCCACTTGACCACTCGACTGAGGGTGGAAGGCGGTGCTAAAGGAGAGACGAGTCCCCATAGCATTTTGGAAACTTTCCCAAAATCGAGAGGTGAAAAGACTTCCTCGATCCGAGTTGATTTCCAAAGGAACACCATGGAGGGACACTATTCGGGAGATGTATAAGTCTGCCAGCTGACTAGCGGTTATATTCTCACGAACAGGCAAGAAATGAGCTACTTTGGAAAGACGATCGACCACGACGAAAATAGCATTATTCCCTCTCTTGGTCCTGGGAAAACCGGTAATGAAATCCATACCAATTTTATCCCATTTCCATTCAGGAATAGCTAAGGGTTGAAGGGTGCCAGCAGGCCGTTGGTGCTCTGCTTTTACACGACGACAGACGTCGCAATTAGCAATAAACTGAGCAATTTCTCTCTTCATCCTAGTCCACCAGAACCTCTGGCGTAGGTCCTGATACATCTTAGTACTACCGGGATGAATGGTGAGAGGAGATTCATGAGCTTCCTTAAGGATCAATTGCCGTAGATGCTGGTTCTTGGGAACCACTAGACGGTTCTCAAAGTACACAACACCATGATCATTTGTGGAGAAACAACTAGCACCTCCGCTAGCAATGTTCTCTTTGATTTTAGATATTCCCTTATCTCGCCTTTGGGCAGCGATGATTTGATCCGTAAGAGTAGGTTTTGCTACCAAGGTGGAAAGAAAACCTTGAGGTACAATGTGAAGGTTAAGCTTCCGAAATTCCTCATGGAGGAGCGGTTGACTTTGTTGTAACATCAGGTTGTTACAATAAGATTTACGACTTAGCGCATCAGCCATGACGTTGGCTTTCCCTGGGGTGTAAGTTATTCCTAAGTCGAAGTCTGTGATCAATTCAACCCAACGTCTCTGCCGGAGATTCAAATCCAGTTGGGTGAAAATATACTTCAGACTTTGGTGATCAGTGAATATTTCGCAACGATTACCGAGGAGGTAATGTCGCCAGGTCTTAAGTGCATAGACTACGGCTGCAAGCTCTAGATCATGAGTAGGATAATTCTCCTCATGTGGGTGCAATTGCCGTGAAGCGTAAGCAATTACGTGTCGATCTTGCATAAGAATGCAACCTAGTCCTTGTCGCGAGGCGTCGCAGTAGATAACAAAGTCCTTGGAAAAGTCTGGCGGTACCAGTATGGGAGCAGAGGTCAGGCGTCTTTTCAGTTCCTGAAAGCTGTGCTCACATTGTGGAGTCCATTCGAACTTCTTATCTTTCTTGAGGAGTTCGGTTAGAGGTTTAGCAACTTTGGAGAAGTTCTCGACAAAGCGACGACAATAGCTCGCTAAGCCTAGAAAACTCCGAACTTGCTTGACCGATTCAGGTGGAGTCCAATTAAGGACGGCTTGAACTCGCTCAGGATTAACAGCAATACCTTTACCAGATATTACATGACCCAGATAGGTCACTTCTGACAACCAAAATTCACATTTAGAAAATTTGGCATAAAGGCGATGCTCTCGAAGTTTCTTCAACACTAGCCTTAGATGTTCGGCATGTTCTTCCTCGTTCTTGGAGTAGATGAGTATATCATCGAGATAAACTACGACGAATTTATCCAGATACTCCATGAAGATTGAGTTCATTAACCGAGAAAAGGTGGCTGGAGCGTTGGTTAAACCGAAGGACATGACGGTGTACTCGTATTGGCCATAACGAGTAACAAAGGCCGTTTTAGGAATGTCCCCGTTTCTGATTTTGATTTGATGGTAGCCCAACCTCAAATCCATCTTGGAGAAGACTGAGGATCCAGCGAGCTGATCATACAGATCGTTGATCCTGGGAAGTGGATATTTGTTCTTGATTGTGACCAAATTGACAGGTCGGTAGTCTACAACCATCCGGTCCGTACCATCCTTCTTCTTGACGAATAGGACGGGGCAAGCCCACGGAGATGAACTAGGGCGGATGAAACCCTTTTTCAAGGATTCATCGAGTTGTTTCTTAAGCTCGGCTAGTTCTAGTGGTGCCATCTTATAAGGTCTTCTAGCAATCGGAACGGTTCCGGGGATGAGGTCGATTACGAACTCAACATCCCTGTCAGGTGGAACACCTGGCAATTCCTCTGGAAAGACATCCGGGAAGTCACGGACTACCGGAATGTCCTCAAGGTCTGGCAAGGGGCTGGCGTTAAGAGAATATAATTGTCGCTTGGCTATTCGGGTCAAAACATTGACTATCTTCCCCGAAGGATGGGTGAGTTGAACAGTCCTAGAGAAGCAATCAATTTTGGCTTGATGAGCTGACATCCAGTCCATACCCAAAATGATATTAATATCTGAAGATTTAAGGGCTATCAAAGACGCGAGAAAAACAAGTCTGTCGACTTGGATTTCATTTCCATAACTTACCCTAGAGGTCTGCCATCTAGAACCAGGGGTAGAAATTTCCATAGTAGATGGCATGTCACAGAATGCAACGTTATGCAAACGAGCATAATTTTCGGATATAAAAGAATGAGAGGCTCCTGTATCGAAAAGAACAGATGCCGGGTGGCAATTAACAAGAAGCGTACCGAGAACGACGTTGGGATCCTCTTGAGCTTCTTCGGCAGAGATACAGTTGACATGGCCACGTGAAGCGGTGACCGGTCTGGCGTGAAATATTTTTTCTTTCGGCTTGCCACGGCCAACAGCTTTAGCAGATTGATTGGGGTTGGTCTGGGGACACTCACGCATATAGTGACCAGATTCCCCACACTTGAAACAAGTCACGGAACTGGTACGTGGAGGAGCATTGTTAGTTGGACCCCCATAGGGCTTGGCCGGTGCAGACTGTTGAACAGGGCGAGGCGCCTGGAAAGATGGCCTCGGTGTGAACCTGGGTGGCAGGGCGGTGTTGGGTACCCACACGCGGCGCTTCTGAGGACCAGCACCGGATGAGGAACCCATGTCGCGGCCATGCTTGCGTGTTGCATCATAGTCAGTCTGACCAGTTTCAGCACTGATGGCTTTATTGACAAGTTTCTGAAAAGATGTGCACTCATGCAGACGGAGGTCGCGGCGAAGCTCAGGACTAAGTCCCTTACGGAACCTTGCTTGCTTCTTGGCGTCAGTAGAAACTTCCTCGGTTGCATATCGTGCGAGATTACCAAACTCCCTGCTATAAACATCCACAGAAAGTCGGCCTTGGGTGAAATTGCAGAATTCCTCACGTTTACGGTCCATGAGACCCTCCGGAATGTGATGTTCACGGAAAGCCTCGCTGAATTCAGCCCAAGTAGTGACATGGTCTGCTGGGCGCATAGCTCCATAATTCTCCCACCATAGACTGGCGGGGCCTTCAAGATGATATGCAGCAAAGGTGACCTTGTCAGCCTCCGCTACCAGCGCGGAACGCAGTTTGTGAGCGATACTGCGAAGCCAGTCATCAGCGTCGAGAGGCTCGACGGAGTGGTGGAACGTGGGTGGATGTAATTTGATAAAATCACTGAGTGACACCACGTTAGTCCTCTGATGGTGTGTTGTGTTCTGTTCAATACGCTCCAACAAACGGTTGGTCTCCCGCTTGTTTCTCTCAGCTTCCATCATAACCTCGGCTAGTGAAGGAGGATGAGGCAGATTTGTATCCCTGACTTCACTGCCTTCGGCCTGCTCTTGAGGAGCAGGGTTAGTGCGCGTGTTGACCATCCTAGGTAAACAAGACAATGATTTAGTCAGGATGATAAAATTCCGACATAGGATACATAATGTAAGGAATAACTCGGAATGCAAGATGATCATCCGTATGACATGGTAGATACAGTAACTGCTTCTTTTATTCCATCGTCATACACACCATACAGGGTTTAGTACAAGACCAAACAAAGTACTAATACGGTGAAAAGAGGATTACATCTCATCGGAGGCATCCCAAGCTCCTATACATTATTTTTCTACACCTCCGGAAAGAGTACAAACTAGGTCATATCCCACGAGTCACGCGGGACGATAGAAGACACAGCTAGTGCGAACTAGTGATACTACCACTAACTCAGACCGATCCGTAGTAGTCCTCGTAGAAGTCGCCTCCATAGACTGGAAGTTCAACATGATCATCCGGAAACAGACGGTCTCGCGGAGCTTGTGGACCATAGGGGCTAGGATGAGGCCTTGGACCAACAGACGGTGGCCTGCGGGGACCGCGAGGTGGGGTGATGCCTCCTACATCACGCCAACCCATCACGTCTGGCAGAGCTGATCTCACAGGATAGAGATCGCGCATATCTGAATATCCAGCTTGCACCGCCGGTGCGAACCGAGTCAATGTGGCCCAGTGGTCAGCACGGGTATTGAAGAGCTCTAACCTCAAGGCCCGATTTTCACGGTCCTTATCCTCGAGCATCTCAGCAGTGGTGCGAGTCCGTGAATCCTCCTGAGTGGGGTCAGCATAAATAGCCTGGAGATACCCTTGTGCTCCCGTAAGTGATCCTGGCATATACCGGAAATCAGAGTCCCGAAATAAACCAGATCTGACTCGCATAATGGTCATCATAGAGTAGGCGGCGTCCTGCACAGCCATCTCAATAGTAACCCCGAGTCCATAGGAGCAGTGAAGAGGCTCGGTGGATCCAGGATAAGATGGAAATATCCTGACAGTGCAGAGATACTGGCTTTGATTAAAATCTCGGAATTGCTCTTCGACCGTGTACTCGGGATACCAGCGGTATCCAGCCTCAGTCATTACCCTGACCAACTTGGCAGTATGGCCGGGTACATCTAGACATCGAGTCAGGCGAACCACTTGATTGAGGTCGCGAGTGGCCATCTGAAAGCACAATCATAATGCAAAGGCATTAGAATTTCTAACAAAATTTCGGCAGCATAACAGCTGTAAATGCTCAAAAAGGATTTTGAGACATTTGACAAAGGATTTCGTACACACTCAACATCATCATATCAAAGTTCTGAAACCATTCTAGCAACATAATGTGGTAGTAGAACTGAACTAGGCTTGTAACCATCAAACTTATAAGGTACTACTGATTAGTAACTCGTGATCCTGATAGAGAGAACAGATCCTAATTCCTTAACCCCCGGTGGAAGAATGGACTGACTCAGATCAGAATGTCATAAGATAAAGGAGTAAAAGAGCCTTACGTTCCAACCCACAAACAATTCCCCTACATATAACTAAAGAATTTCTAGACTCAACATCGACCAGTTTGGCTTGGAGAACGTACAGGCAGTCCGGCTCTGATGCCAACGCTGTCAGGACCCCGACTCGATGTCACATCGATCTAGCCGGTAACACCTCATATCACTTTGCGGCCTCACGTACGGTATTCCCACGGGAGTCGCCTTACCTTTGCCCGGGACCGTTTGCGCCTTTTGGCTCACATATATGATAGTGTCGCTAGCATCCATATGATAAGGAGCCCGGGCTGACATGACTAGTCGTAAACCCAAAGTGGCACAGACTTACAGGGACAGGCATCCATGACCCAGCTCCGAACGTGTCGGTCATCAGCAAATGGGTCCGGGCTGTAGCACTGGGCTAGCAGGACTCCGGTAAACCGGGCTGTAGCGGGCTAACAGGACTCCGGTACTCAAAGCGTGACATTTCCCTGAAGGGACAGACACAGGAACGAAGAAGGACACATGCCGGCCAGCCTAAGTGTTCTAGAGCAGTAGCAAGCTACCATGGCTCAGCGGTAACACTAGGAGACATTTCCCAGTAAGAGAGGCTACTAAAGATAAACAACTAGATAGTCAGATCCCACACATACCAAGCATTTCAATCATACACACAATATGCTCGATATGTGCAAATACAACGAAGCATCACAACATGACTCTACGACACAAGTACTTTATTTAAGGCCTAGGGAGCCATACATATCATACACAAAGGTACGGGTCTCACGACCCAACATACAAGTCATACAGTCATACAAACCAGCAGCGGAAGTACATTGTCTGAGTACAGACAACTAGTAAAATAAAAGAGGCTTGGAAAGCCTAGCTATACTACGTGGTCCATCACAAGCTCAGGGTCACCACCTGGGTCCTTAGCCTACTCGTTGATGTCAACGTCTACATAGAACCCATCAGAAGGGGTTGCAGCGTCTTCTGTAAAAATGTAGATTATAGCAACATGAGTACAAAGGTACTCAGCAAGACTTACATGGAAAGCCTAGCTATACTACGTGGTCCATCACAAGCTCAGGGTCACCACCTGGGTCCTTAGCCTACTCGTTGATGTCAACGTCTACATAGAACCCATCAGAAGGGGTTGCAGCGTCTTCTGTAAAAATGTAGATTATAGCAACATGAGTACAAAGGTACTCAGCAAGACTTACATCAGATCCTACATACATGCATATTATCAAGAAGGGTTGGTGGAGTTATTGCAGCAAGACAGCTTTGACTCTTGGCTAGACTATCCTACGATACTCCAACTTGAAATGGTTTTGCGCACACGAGTCCACTACTCACCACTTCAATACACTACCGAGGATCCACCTCCGTCTTCCTACGGAAGAGCCATCCTCGGCACTCACACTTATCTTGAGGCTTTTAGTAGTTTCCATTTACTTGCCTATGAACTGTATCGGCAACCAAGTAGTCCTTTACCGCGGACGCGGCTATTCGAATAGATTATGATAACCCTGCAGGGGTGTACTTCTTCATACATGTTTCCACCACTTAGCGTCTGCACACGACATGTGCTCGGCAGACTTCAAACGAAAGCCGACGTGGGTGTAGACCACGACCTACCTAAACACTTAAGCCTCTAGTCCAGGTTTATCGCCTATTCAGGTTCCATCGCAGGGAGTCCGGCCGAGGTTTCCCATACGGCCCCGAACAATGTGAACAAGGTTCCCGAGATACCTAACGGGTATTCGGTACACCCGGCCACGTACCTACCGCATCACAGCCCACCCCTACGGTCAGCGCTGTCCACGACCTCCAGTAGGCTACAAACACCAGAAACTACTTGCAACTCCTGGACAGAGAGCTAGGGTGAATAAGAAGTCGAGCGGGGTCATATTTCAGGGCCCAATGCATGGTAGTAGCTGTATCTTAAATCACATATATAGATCTCAGTGCTTAAGGTCGGCTTCAATGAAACAACCCACCATGTACTCCTACATGGCCTCTCATCGATACCTTTACCAAATCGTGTTCACCACACTACTCTCATTACCGACATTAACATTTCACTCTAGCCCATCACCCAGATGAACCAGACCTGACACGACTCTAAGCATAGCAGGCATAGCAAGGTAGGAACAACACATACACATGGCTCAATCAACTCCTACACATGCTAGTGGGTTTCATCTAGTTACTGTGGCAATGACAGGTCATGCAGAGGAAATGGGTTCAACTACCGTAGCACACAGCAGTTTGAAATGCGTTGTCTTAGTGCAGTAAAAAGAGCAGGAGCGAGAACATGGGATTGTATCGATATGATCAAATGGTTGGTTGCTTGCCTGATGGTTCGACGCACTGATACGGTTCTTCGTTAGGGTAATCACGGTACTCCTCGGGGGCAGAACCTGTCGCAAAGGACATCGATACACAAGCATCACCAAACAATGTGCAACAATATGATGCATGCATGAAACATGGCAATATGAGTGTGTTGGGCTAATGCAACTAAAACCAGAAGGGTTTGAACAAATTTGAATCAAAGATTCAAATTTCAAACTCAAACATGGCCTCTTTAAGTGCTTTTCCTTGTTCTGCTTAAAACATCAATTTAACTTGTTTGATCATGCATGAAAATAGTACAGATGGATAGATTGGATTTTTCTGATCATTTTTCATATATAATTTGTCCAATTTGGAGTTACAGAATAAAAGTTATGAATTTTTGAAGTTTAAATAATATTCTGGAATTTCCTGATTTAAATTAAATCCAGAAATTATAATTATTGCGCCAGCATGACGTCAGCATGACGTCAGTGGTCAACTGCGGCTGTCTGGGGTCAAACCTGACGTGTGGGGGCCACACGTCAGTGACAGGGGGGGTTTAACAGGTTTAAACTAATCCTAATTAGGGATTAGTGGCGCTGGGGCCCACTGGTCAGTGTCAGGGGGTTAACTAACAGTGGTTAGCACTAATCCTAATTAGCTACAGGGCTGGGCCCACCTGTCAGGGACTCAGGGGGTGTCCTGCCGTGGTTAAAGTGGGTCAAACCCACCGGCGACGTGACGCCGGCGAGGCCCGAGACGGCGGCGCGACGCGGGATCGCGCTACAGGGCACGGGCGAGGCCGTGCTTGGGCTCGTTGGAAAGCTCTTGTTCCCACGCGTCGAACGGTGGCCGTGGCTGGGCCTGGGGTGGCCGGAGTCGACGGCGACGAGCTCGGCTGCGGCCGCCGGAGTTCGGGTGCGATCGGGATCGATGTTGCAGGGGGTTTGGGGAGGCGTTAGTGTGTGCTGCGTGATCCTAGTGAGGTGTGGAGCACGATAGTGTGCTCGGTTGGGTGCTACGGTGACCGTGGCCACGACGGCGACATCGCCGGCGGCGTGGAGCTCTCGGCCAAGGTGGGGCTAGGGCCTAGAGGTCGGGAGAGACCAGGGGAGAAGGGGGGAACGATCCGGGGGCTCACTGCGGAGCTGCAGGGATGGTTAGCGGGCTCGGGGACGCGCTGGAGACGACGAATTCGACGGCGACGATGGTCGGAGCCCGAAGAGGGGAACGGTGACGTGGCGGCGATGCAGTGCTTCTGGAGGACCGTGGAGCGGTGGGGAGGAAGAGGGGGTCGTGGCGGAGCTTCTGAGCTAGTCGGGGGAGCGAGGGGTGGCCGGAGACGGCTGCTTTGGCGAACGGCGGCGAGGGTGGTGTTCGGCCGTGTGAGAGAGAGAGCGAGGGAGAGGAGGGAAGAGCCGGGGGGAGAGTGAGAGAGAGCAGGGGGGAGGCGTGGCGTCGTCCAGGGCATCGAGGCGAGGAGGGGAGGGCAGGCAGGCAGGGAGAGAGGTGGCGTGGCGCGGTGGCGCGCGCGCGCGCCGGCCACACTCCCCTCCCTCTGTCGGGACGAAGACGACAGAGGAGGGAGATGGGCTGGGCCGGCTGCTGGCTGGGCCAGCCAGCTGGCTGGGCCGCACCGTGGAGGAGCCCAGGTAAGCTCCTCCTGTTAAATATTTTCTGTTTTCTAATTTCTGACATTTGTTTTGATTTAAATAAAATATTAAATCATTTTATTTCCTTATGCCAATTTTTGCAGGAGCTAGATATATTATTCCAGAGCTCCTTCATAAGTGGCATAATATTTGGACATATATTAATATATATAAATAATATATTTCCAAAGCAAATAATTATGCATTAATTCCAAATGCCCAAAATAAATACCTATGAGCTCTTAAAAATATTGGTTTGATTTTTATCTCTGTCCAATATTTTCAGAGAGCAACATGAGCATTTTCTTGGACCCTTTTGGAGAAATTTTTATTTGGATCATTTTAAAAAATGATTCTGAGGGTTTCACAGATCCCCATTTCAAGTTTCTGATGAAGGAGTAAACATGATGCAACACTCTAATGCATGACTAGCTAGGGTGTGACATCCAAACAATCAGAAGATGTTCCGGAACCCGGACTATCCAGTCCGCAGGTCGTCGAACCCCGGACAACCTGTTAGGTCGGGGCTCGGATTTAATTCCACCCACCCACCCAGACATAGAGGCTCTTATGAGCATAAAACAGCAATCTCAGGAGAAGGTCCACCACTTTTGGGCCAGATTCCTCCTTGTCAAGAACAAGGTAAAAGATTGTCGTGACGAGGACGCAATATCAGCGTTCTGCAAAAACTATGCGGACGAAGGAATACTCAACGCCATCAATCGACGCCGCATACTCAAATTCACTGACTTAGCAACCATTGTACAAAAATATAGCGCGATGGAGAGCGCCTGGGAAACTCAAGCAGCTCACTGGGAACCATTGGTCCCAGCTCAACTCCCCCTACAGGCGAAAAGGTGCACACCCTCGTGGCACGCCCAGCCCTATAGTCAAGAAACACAAAACCGTACGTGGCATGGCACCATTCTGGAGGGGTGGCTCGATGGCCCATGCAAAATACATACAACAACAGACACCATGGAAACCGACAACCTTAGAGCATGTTGGATACTACGACGGGTAGCCAAGAGCGGCGAGGACATCCTTATTAAGGATACCCCAGAACAACACCCCCCAGAAGACGACCACCCAAGAGTATAGACAGTCTTCGAGACATTCGCTTCAAACAGCAAGCGTAAAAGGGCACATCACGAGCTCAACGAAGTCTACCAAATCGCTGTAATAAACCCATGAAACAATACAGCTATAACATTCAACGCCGGTGACGAACCAAAGTACAGAACAGTACGAGCGCCTGCCGTGTTAGTACTCAGTCCCATCATGGACGGGTTTCGACTTACCAAGGTCCTCATGGACGGCGGCAGTGGACTAAACCTCATTTATGAGGACACACTCCATAAAATGGGAGTAGACAGGAGCCACATCGAACAAAGTAACACAACCTTCCGAGGAATTATTCCACGTAGGGAGGCGCGGTGCACGGGGAAAATCACACTTGATGTGGTATTCAGATCGCCGGAGAACTATCGGTCCGAAGAAATAACCTTCCAAGTGGCCCCTTTCAGCAGCGGATATCTCGCCCTGTTGGGGCGGGATGCTTTTACACACTTCCAAGCTATACCTCACTACGGATATATGAAGCTCAAAATGCCCAGACCAAATGGTATAATCACTCTCGCCAGTGACCCGGACATAGCACTCCGCGCTAAAAACAAAACCGCATCCCTGTCCTTGGAGGCGCTATCTGAAGCCCTCGCGGCCGAGGAATTAACCGCACTACGCTCCACAGTGGACATGGACGATGTGATCCTCGACAAACGCTCCAAATCCACTCGTTTAAACTGGCAGAAGAGATAATCAAATTCCAGGTCCACCCAACGGACCCCAAGAAGACGGCATCCATCGGAGCTCACCTAAACCCATCAGTTGACGCCGCACTACGAGAATTCCTACACAAAAACTAGGACATATTTTCCTGGCACCCTTCGGATATGCCGGGGATCCCACGCAAGCTGGCCGAACATAGTCTCAATATATTAAAGGGGTTTAAACCAGTTAAGCAAGCACTACGGCGCTTTTTCGAACCCAAGCAACAAGCCATGGGGAGGAGCTGGCCAAACTCATCGAGGCCGGATTCATTAGAGAAATCAAACATCCGCACTGGTTGGCAAACCTGGTGATGGTACCAAAGAAGGACAAATCCTGGCGCATGTGCGTCGATTTCAATGGCCTCAACAAAGCCTGCCCTAAGGATCCCTTCCCCCTCCCCCACATTGCTCAAATCATTGACGCCACTACAGGACACGACTCATTGTGTTTCCTCGATGCATACTCCGGATACCATCAAATCAAAATGAAGGAATCCGATCAAGCTTCAACAACATTTATCACCCCATATGGGCCATTCTGCTTCAATACCATGCCCTTTGGGCTTAAGAACACTGGCGCCACATATCAACGCATGATTCAAACATGCCTGGAGAAACAGATCGGCAAAATAGTGCAATCTTACATTGATGATGTCGTCATCAAAACCAGGCACGTGGAAACACTAATAGACGACTTATGTCTTACATTCGACAACCTCAGGGCGTACGACATCAAGCTCAACCCGGAAAAATGCGTCTTCGGCGTCCCTGCTAGAAAACTGCTGGGCTTCATCGTTTCCAATAGAGGAATCGAAGCAAACCCAGCCAAAATCCGATCTTTGTCACAATTGGCTAAGCCAACAGACCTTAAACATGTCCAAAAACTTGCAGGTTGCGTGGGAGCTCTAAGCCGCTTTATCTCCAAATTAGGAGAAAAGGCACTGCCACTCTATCGCCTTCTACGACGAACTGACCACCTTGAGTGGACGGACGCGGCAACAACCGCACTAGAAGAAATAAAAACCCTTCTTGTGGGTAACCCAATCCTGGTCGCACCAAATGTCGGCGAACCGATGTTATTATACATATCTGCGACACATCAGGTGGTGAGCACCATACTCGTCATTGAACGAGAGCAGGACGGACATAAATTCCCGCTTCAGAAGCCAGTATACTACGTCTCCACTGTCCTTACACCACGCAAATCCTGGTACCCTCATTATCAAAAAATAGCATATGCGGTCTTCATGGCATCCCGGAAGCTTCGTCACTACTTCCTGGAGTGTTCGATCACGATGGCCTCCGAAGTGCCACTCAATGACATCATAAATAATCGCGATGCTACGGGTCGGATTGCCAAATGGGCCATTGAGCTCCTGCCATTTGACATTACATACAAACCACGCCAAGCTATCAAATCCCAAGTACTGGCCGACTTTATTGCCGAATGGACAGAGGCCGAACTCCCTAAAGAGTATGGCACTTACTCCAATTGGGTCATGCACTTCGATGGCTCCAAAATGCTGGCAGGGTTAGGAGCGGGTGTCGTCTTAACGTCCCCTACCGGAGACATCGTCCAGTACGTTCTCCAAATAATATACACAGACTCCAATAATGCAGCCGAATACGAGGCCTTATTGCATGGTCTCCGGATGGCTGTCTCAATGGGCGTACACTGCCTAGTAGTGCGCGGGGACTCGAACCTCGCAATATCTCAAATAAATGGAGATTTCGACCCCAAAGATCTGAGTATGGCAGCGTATCGTAACGCAGTCATAAAAATGTCGGCCCGGTTCGAGGGGCTCGAGTTCCATCATCTGGCTTGAGAAAGTAATCAAGCGGCGGATGTTCTCGCTCGTACTGGCGCTAAGCACGACCCCGTCCCACCTAATATCTTCCTGGAAAGGCTCTTTAAGCCATCCGTGGTGTGGCAGGGGGAAAACACAATGCTAGTCCAAACCCAAACATAACCCTAGATCCCAGAAACATCGACATAACACCATCGGTGCATCTCATCATGGCAGTCATAGCCCCATGGACCGAACCCTTCCTGGCCTACCTTAATAGGAAAGAGCTTCCCGAGGACCAGAATGAGGCCCGCTGCATTGTCCGGCGCTCGAAGGCCTAAAAGGTTCATAATGGAGAGCTCTACAAGAAAAGCGCCACCGGAGTCTTTCAACGATGTATATCCGAGGAAGAGGGGCGGCAGCTCTTGGATGAAATTCATGCCGGACTCGGCAGGCACCACGCCGCAGCTTGGGCCCTTGTTAGCAAGGCTTTCCGTATACGGTTTTATTGGCCGACGGCCCGAGCGGATGCACAGGACCTTGTCCAACATTGCGTTGGATGCCAACTCTTTGCCAATCAAAGCCATATGCCCCCACTGCCCTACAAACAATCCCCATCACTTGGCCTTTCGCGGTCTGTGGACTCGACATGGTTGGACCCCTTAAAGGGGGAAGCCATAAGAAAAAATATCTGCTGGTTATGGTGGACAAATCCACTAAGTGGATAGAGGCTAAACCGGTCAAAACGACTAAGTCCGGCCTGGTGATAGACTTCATATCCGATTTTGTGCACCGTCATGGTGTCCCACACAGCATCATCACTGACAACGGCTCTAATTTCACAGCCGACGAGGTAAAATCCTGGTGTACTAATCTGGGTATTAAACTAGATTACGCCTCTGTCTACCACCCACAAACCAACGGTCAAGTTGAATGCTCCAACGGTCTTATTTTGAGCGGCATCAAGCCCAGACTAGTGCGGTCTTTAAAAGAATCAAACAAGCACTGGGTTGAGGAGCTCGACTCCATACTCTGGGGGCTGCGGACCACGCCCAATCATACTACCGGGTACACACCCTTCTTCGTGGTGTATGGTGCAGAGGCCGTATTGCCCTGCGATATTATTCACGACTCACCTAGAGTGTGTATGTACGAAGAGAGAGAAGCCGAGCTCGATCGGCAGGACAGCCTAGATGCCATGGAGGAGGAATGCAATGTCGCAAAAGCTTGTTCAGCAGTTTACCAGCGGCAGGCTCGAAGATATCAAAGCAGAGAAGTACGGGCCAATACTTACAACGTTGGCGAACTCGTTCTATGGATCCCGGAGAAGAAAAAGGACAAACTCAAGCCCAAATGGGAGGGTCCCTTCATAATTGACGAAGTCCTCACTGGAGGAGCGTACCGTCTTCGCAATGCATCAGACAATCACCTCGAGCCGAACCCCTGGAGCGCGGCCAGACTCCGGAGATTCTACGCCTAGCACTACACCCTTTGTTCGTTTCCTCCTCCCCTATAGTTCCCATTATTTTTCCTCTGTTTTCCGATTACTTTCTTCTTTTTCGCTTTAAAGCTTTGATGCGGCTAGACCGCACACCATTGGCACATACATCTTTCCACATGTACGCTGCTCGTACCTGGGGGCTTCTTGAACAGAAGTTCTTGTCATTCCTTGAGAATCAAGCTCCTCACATATGAGTTTTTTTCCATATGTAACTTTTCTTTGCCATTATATGCATCGATATGACTTAAGTTTTGGCCAAGCTGGGTTGCCTGGCTCCTATGCTTATGCCCTACGTCCCGTTAGTTCGGCTAGGGCATAAAGGTAGCACCTCTGCGATTGTTATGGCCGGGTCATCCAGATGTGTACCTCAGAGTGGGTGAAGCCGAAAGCTATCGTTCTTAAGGGAATATTAAGTCGGTGAATTAAAGATGTTTTTTACACTCACTCCATTGTGCACCCCTAGAAGTTATACAAACCGTGGTGCTCACACCACAATTCGGACATGCGCATTAAACGCATGCACACCTAGGGAAAGGAACCCCTAATGGAACTATTCTCTCTAGAAGATGTTTCTTATGATATCAATGTAATATAACATAGCTAGCCAGATAGAACTTGTCTGTTCAAGCAACTATGACCCCTACGCCTAGTTTTCCAAGCATAACCCAGCCTATTCGGCTGCGACGGTATTCGGAAACACTCTACACCTTCAGGACTGGAGGTTGAAGCGAAAAGGTCTGCCATGACAAATGATATATAATTTGGCTAGATGAGGAAAGTACACAGTCACTTGGACTCGAACACTTCCTCTTTTATACCTTCCAACAGGCAATCTAACTTACAATCCTGTTGGGAATATTTGGCGGCCACCTCTACCTGGTCATATACTAAACTAACGGGAATTTCTTCCCCATTCGACCCTACTGGTCCGACCCTAGCCAGGTGATTAGGATCCATCTTGGTATATCGCGTCTTCACCATGGCCCAAGCCTCTCGCGCACCCTCGCGGCATGCCGATATCTTCCCAGCCGGATACGCCGCCGCTCTCCCTTGAATAGCTCTACCAGCTGCTCCATGCTTCTTGGAGGGGAGTCAGATGGACATAATGCCTTGGCTACACTCCTCATCGCCTGCCGAGCTTGCTCATGCAACTACGACAACCCTTGCAGAAGATCACTCGATGATCCGGACACCTCCTCTTCGGGGTGGTTCGTCAAAACACCTGCAATTACACCTTTATCAGCTACCGCTACCTCCAAAACCGTTATAAAACAAAAGTGGCTACATACTGAATATACCGCCTGGTAGCTTCTTGTTCTCCTTCATAGAGTCAGCTAGCTGAGCCCGCACATCTTTCAGTTCTTCGCCCAGTTTGGAGTTTGAGTTTCTTTTTCTCCTGAATGACTTTTGTCAATACACGCTCGCCCGCTGCTTGTAGCTTTTTGGCTCCACGTTCTTCGCTTTGAGTGGCGTCCAGCTGCTTTCGTACTTGGTCTAACAGCCGAACACTAAGATTAGCACCCAGATCCGCACTATCGGCGTATCATTGTGAATTTTCGATAGAAGGAAACATTACCAGGAGATGCCTTGTATTTCTCCAGTTCGGCATTGGCAGCAAGCAGCCGCCGTTGACACTTTTCCAGCTCCTAAGCTAGCTGGGTGTTCTTCTCTATAAGCACCTGGTAATACATTGGTCCTTAAATCAGTTGTTTCAACTCCTTTAAGTCTCAGGGGCTACTGGCATATGGTTATCATAGTCATACAAAATAAATTTACATGCACATCTTTCCAATGTTGCTTTGTGGCCCTGTTAATCCCATCTCGAGCAGCTCATATGTATGCATCGGCCGAGTTGAAGGCGTTAAACAACTCTTTTGAAAAGCCAGGGTCCTGTAAAATGGCCCAGCGGCGCTGATGATTCATCGCACTTTCCACTTCCGAGTTGGTAATGGATACATCATCCGAGTCCCCGGCTGGAGGACAGTCCGGCTTCGCCTCCGTATCAGCCCCCGTCTTCATGGTAGGATTTGAATCCTGGCTGTGGGAAGTACGGCTGCTCAAACCTCCGGATACGGTCCGGTGCATCTTTCCCCTGACACATGGATAACAGGAAGGTCACGGTTGGGCGTGACTGCTTAGGTGCGGGTTGACGGATTCATACCTCTTCGATGAAGGCATGGCCGTATCTTCGTTTGCCCTCCTCTTGGAAGGCTTGCCCAGCGTGGGGGACGCACTCTTCGGAGGTACCCTGGGAGTTGTACGTCGCGCCGAACCCTTCCCCTTTGGAGCACAAGATGGTGCGATGGGTAAGAAGGAAGGAGAAATCTCTTTTTGAATAAGGTGTGTTCGGATCACTTACGTGTGAAGCTAGAAGAAGACCGAGGTAGACGGCGATGATGTCCACCTCTGTGCCATCGTAGCTCATCTGGTAAAACAACCCCTCCGCAAGCACCACAAATATTTCCGGATCCTCTTCGAACCTGGGATCAAGCTCCCGGTTGTGATCCTCCGGCTATGGGGCGGGACTATAAAATCCCTCGGTGACTTTTCGCCAGTGTTGTCATAGGCAAACAAAGTTAAAAAGTTTATCAAAGGCAATCCAAAGAGGGAAGGAGTGAAAACAGAGGGGTCGGGCCTTACCTAGCTAGGAGGGTTGTACATAGAATACCCATCTCTGAATTTCATGTGGAGAAATTCCTTTCCCTCCCCTTTGAACAGTTCGGCTAATGTTTTAGCCAAAGCGGCAGGGGTATCCGGACCTTTCCGGCCGCAACAAGAGGCGTCGTCCTCCCCATTGAAGTGCCACATTGGAAGCCCTCTGTATTGGAGTGGTTGAACCCCTCACGTTATGGTAATTGCCATAAACTCAATTATTGTGAGTCCAGATTGAGTGAGCTCTTCCATCCTCCTCATCAGCTGGCGAACCTCCATGCCATCTTCCTCTTCGAGACTACGGGGACGCCAACAATGGCATAAGTTTAGTGGGACGCGCGCAAATTCGGGAAGACCCTTTCGAACTGGGTCGGGAAGCGCAACATCCTCTATATAAAACCATTTGGAGGGCCAGTCATTGTGTGCCTTCCTTAGTGTACCGGATGGATATCCGGTATCGGCGACACGCCATACTTCGGCCCCACCCACTTGAAATATTGACCCTTCGTGATTACGCGGGATGAGACAAAACAGCTTCCTCCACAACTCGAATTGAGCCTTGACACCCAGTAAAAGTTCGCATAAAGCAACGTAACCCGCAATGTGCAGAATAGAGGCCGGAGTGAAGTTGTGCAGCTGGAGGCCATAGTACTCCAAGATCCCTCGAAGGAATGGATGGATAGGAAATCCAACGCCTCTTAACAGGTAGGGGGAAAAACACACTCGCTCTCTCCCGGATGGATTGGGGAAGTCCTCTGCCTGAGTCCCCTCATTGAAGGAAGCTAGCCCCGTTCGAACAGGGACTAGATCTGCGTTGGGAAGGTATCCCTGCGTTTGCAACTTCGTCAAACGGCTATGAGACATGGAACACTTCTCCCACCCGCCTTTCTCTGGGCCGGGACGAGCGGAGGAGCTGGGGACGCTAACCATGCTGGAATGGTTTCTCGTAAGCAGTCTCTGGGGATTTCTTCTGCACAGCGCTGAATGGATCTAGGACCCAATCTCTTTAAGTAGGCGCTCTTCCGCGCATGGATGGGGTATTATTCGCAAAAAAACACCCTGACTTTCCACATTCGCTCGACACATGGAGGATGAAGATTATCCAATGCACAGAGGCCAAGGAGGCGACATTAGATTCAATGGACGAATACATTACTTGGAGATCATTGAAGGGGGAACCCGCCTTGCAATGCCGAAGACAAAATATGTGTCGAGCACTTCGCTATTGAAGACTATTTCGGGGGCTACTGAGGGAGTCCTGGACTAAGGGGTCCTCGGGCGTCCGGCCTGTTATCTATGGGTCGGACTAATGGGCTGTGAAGACATGAAGACCGAAGACTGCACAGTGTCCGGATTGCACTCTACTTGGCGTGGAAGGCAAGCTTGGCGACCGAAGATTCCTTCTTATGTAACCGACTCCATGTAAACCCTAGATCCCCTCTGTGTCTATATAAACTATAGGGGGTAGTCCGGAAAGGACATCACATATACTCATTACGATATTCGTAGGCTAGACTTCTAGGGTTTAGCCATTACGATCTCGTGGTAGATCAACTCTTGTAATACTCATATTCATCAAGATCAATCAAGCAGGAAGTAGGGTATTACCTCCATAGAGAGGGCCCGAACCTGGGTAAACATCGTGTCCCTGTCTCTTGTTACCATCGATCCTAGATACATAGTTCAGGACCCCCTACCCGAGATCCACCGGTTTTCACACCGACACCGATCTCCCTACATATAGGCAGGTCGACTATAATTCATTTTCCCCACGCACCGATAGACTTACCTCACTAGTTATGTCTCTCCCTTTCTCGGACACATGACAGTTGATCTTCCTATGTAGTTATGTATGCTTACCACAACCATACGGTCTCCCCTCATCATCCTTGCATACCTCCCGACCCGTCTCTCACACGCACGTTCATAGACAGACAGACATCCCTGGCCCTCTCTTATTGATATTGCACTCATACACTTCTTTTGTCTAGCAGGCCTCTCCCACCATTTGTGAGACGCCACTCCACCACCAACCCTTCGACACTCTACCTTTCTCTTTCTCCCAACCTTATTCCTCTGCTACACATATGCATGGATGCAGATCGATCTCCCTCAATACATAGCTAGGTCTCTCTCTTCTCCACACATATATTAGCCGATCTACCTCTCTATAGTTAGGTCTCTGCCCCCTCCCCCCCCCCCCGACACACCGATAGTCGAACGTTGTAGGTAGGTATCCATGCCACAAAGAAAAACTATACCTCTGCCCTCTCAAATTCCAGTAGGCCAGCCGCCATGTATCTTTGACGTGGACAAACACAAATTCGATGGCACTCTTTATCAATCGTGCAGCAACACACTTCATCCCTGTTTTCGATTCTATCAATATCTCACGCCCATGATCCCTCCACTCTCTTCTCGTGGATTGCTCCCTCTATATTTGATATATCCATGACTCTGTTTCACACACATTGCATATGATACATTTTTTTGTTTGAGATATCATTGGCGCATTGCCTCTGTTTCGCACAAACCATCTCTTTCACACCCACCCACGTACGTAGCTGCACCTAAAGAAGAGGTGCACGCAAGACGCATGTACTCATGTCTCGTTCCCGGCCACACTCGCGCAGGTACATGGTGGAGTTCGTTTCTATACGAAAAGGCAGCCCACGTGATAATTTGACGCGTGTAGCGGTTGTTTACTCGAAGGAGGGTCGGGTACCATGCCTAGACGGAACAAAGTTCGACTTGACGTGTTAGTATTAAATAAAGTTATATATTCCTCAAAGGCACGTATAGAATATAAAACGATTGTTGTGGGGAAAATGGAAAAATCCGCTCCACTATATACAATGGAGCCTGCCTGCCGGGGTTTGTCTCTTGTCACACCATCTCACACAAGGCGGTTGAGGGAGTCCTGGATTAGGGGGTGTCCGGATGGCCGACTATACCTTCAGTCGGACTCCTGGACTATGAAGATACAAGATTGAAGACTTTGTCCCGTGTCTGGAAGGGACTTTCCTTGGCGTGGAAGGCAAGCTTGGCAATATGGATATATAGATCTCCTACCATTGTAACCGACTTTGTGTAACCCTAACCCTCTCCGGTGTCTATATAAACCCGAGGGTTTTAGTCCGTAGGACAAGATACATAACAACAATCATACCATAGGCTAGCTTCTAGGGTTTAGCCTCTCCGATCTCGTGGTAGATCTACTCTTGTACTACCCATATCATCAATATTAATCAAGCAGGACGTAGGGTTTTACCTCCATTAAGAGGGCCCGAACCTGGGTAAAACTTCGTGTCCCTTGCCTCCTGTTACCATCCAGCCTAGACGCACAGTTCGGGACCCCCTACCCGAGATCCGCCGATTTTGACACTGACATTGGTGCTTTCATTGAGAGTTCCTCTGTGTTGTCGCCATTAGGACGGATGCCTCGCCCCGTCTTTAAAAACGACATCGTTGCTAAGGAGCTTTGGCTGTCGGCCAAACCCTCCGGCTAGGTGGTTTTCTTATGACCGTCTGTTCGGCTTCTACGCCGACGATGACCTCTCGAGCCATCGAAAACAATCTTCATGTCAGCTCGGAACTCGCCAAGCAATTAGATCCAATGGAGCTCTCCTCCATAAATGAGCTCTTGGATCGCATCGCCGCCCTGGGAGTCGCTACGGATTATGACCAGATTGGGCCTAAACCCGATCTGAGAGAGATTAACTCTCCCCAAGTCACCCATCACGTGGCCGTGGTAGAGGGACAGTGCGGCGACCCTTCATCTATCTTAAGGACTAGCTATGTCTGGATTCCCGATCCCTCCAAGCCGGATACTCGCGGAGGGGGGGATATCACTCAAGACCTGAACTTAGAGTCAGGCGACGGGCTGGATTCATTAGACAACATCCAGGAATCCAAATTTTCGAGTTCGGAAATTCCTCGGCCTCTGAGCCTCAGATTGGGTGAGGCTTTAGATGTGGTGCCGCGCATTACGTGGCTTATCTTGCGACATAATTCATGACTCACCTCGAGTGCACATGTACGAAGAAAGAGAAGCCGAGCTCGATCGGCAGGATAGTTTGGACGCATTGGAGGAGGAGCATGATGTGGCAAAAGCCCGTTCCGCATTCTATCAACAGCAGGCTCGAAGATACCAAAGCAGAGAAGTACGGGCCAAAAATTACAATGTTGGCGAATTAGTTCTACGCCTGCCGGACAAGAAAAAGAACAAACTCAAGCCCAAGTGGGAAGGTCCCTTCAAAATTGACCAAGTCCTGACTGGTGGAGCGTACCACCTGTGAGATGCATCGGATAACCGACTCGAGCCGAACCCATGGAACGCAGCCCGTCTCCGGAGATTCTATACCTAGCGCCGGACTCTATGTTCATCTCCTTCCTCTGTCCATTTTTTATATATTGTCTGTCTTACATTTCTCTCCTTCTCCCCTTCCTTTCTCCTATAGCCTTTAAAGGCTCATCAAATGACGTGCTATTCGCACTCATTAAACCTGGGGGCTTCTTTTAACAGAAGCTTATTTATACGGGCTTCATGCCCAACACATGTGTTACACTTTCGCATGTACCTTTTATTTCACCATTATATGCATCGATATGACTTAAGTTTTGGCCAAGCTGGGTTGCCTGGCTCCTGTGCTTACCCCTATGTTCCCGATTATTCGGCTAGGCGGTAAAGGGAGCACCTCTGCGATTGTTACTGTCGGATCAGCCGGATGTGTACCTCAGACTGGGTGAAGCCGAAAGCTAGCATTCTTAAGGGAATATTGGGTCGGTGACCTAAAAGATGATCTTTTCACTTATTTATTTATGCGCCCCCAGATGCTTTTTCCCGTGTCTTTTTCGCAGAATGGGCATGCACTTTAGGGCATGCCTCCCAGGGAAAGGAACCCCTAACGGAACTATTCTCCCTGGAAGATGTTTCTTACTAACCATGTAATATAACATAACTAGTCGGGCACTTGTCTGTTCACGCACTAATGACCCCTATGCCTGGTCTCCATGCTTTCCCTGGTTCTTATATAACCGCATGGGAATTCGGACACACTCCAGACCGTCAGGTCCCGAGGCTGAAGCGAAAAGGTCGGCCATGACAAACGATCTACAATCCGGCTAGAAGGAATTATAAATGTCAATTAAATTACATAGTCATTCTGACTGATTATATTCCTCTTCAATACCATCTAATAGGCTGTCTAATTTACAGTCCTGCTGGGAATACTTTGCAGCCAATTCTACTTGGCCGTATACTAAGCTTACATGGATCGCCTTCCCATCGGGCCCAACAGGACCGACCTCAGCCATGTGGTTGGGGTCAGCCTTTGTGTACCGCGTCTTCACCATGGCCCAGGCCTCCCTAGCGCCTTGACGGCAGGCCGATATCTTCCACAATCGGAAGCGCCGCCGTGCTCCCTTTAGCTTCTCCGCAAGCTCTCCAAGACCTTCGGGCATGGAGATGGATGGCCACAAGGCCTGGGCGACGACTCGCATCGCCTGCCGAACTCGCTCGAGCAGTTGCGAGAGCTCAGGAAGAAGGTCCCCCGTAGAACCGGGCATCTCCTCTGCAGGACGACCTGTTAGCACACCTACAGACATTACTCTTTTAGTCGACTTCCCCGCCAAACTTTTTTTCAAAGGTTCGTTCAAGCACTTACTAAATATGCCGCGCCGAAGCCGCTGATTCTCCTTAACAGAGTCTGACAGCTGGGCACGAACATCTTTTAGTTCGACGCCCAGCTTGGTGTTGGCATCTTGGAGATTGTTCTTCTCCCACCTCACCTTTGTCAGCACCTTCTCACCAGCCTTCAGCTGGCGTAGGAGATGTTGCCTTTCCGGATTCAATCCGGCGCCATCTGCAATTTCATTTGTCAGATTCGCACCCATGTCGTGCTTCGCAAAATACTTATCTTTCGAAGTGTATATTATCATAGGGGGTCTCCTTGGGCTCCCCTGCCACGGCTAGTGCGGCCTCAAGTTGGGCTTTGCACTCTTCCAACTCCTGGGATAGTAGGGAACCTGCATAACAAATGATCATTAAATCAGTTATTCTAACTGTTTCAAGACTCGGGGGCTACTGGCATATATATATAATTACCAAAATTTTCTTACCCATATGTCTTTTAGATATTGCTCCATGGCTCTGGCTAGACCATTTTGAGCGGCATGGAGGTACGCATCTCCCGAATTGAAAGGCATCTAATGCCTCTTGGGAGAAACAAGCGTCGCGAAGAGTTGTCCGGCGACGCCGGTGGTTCATGGCACTCTCCACCTCAGAGTTGGTAGCATACAACCTGTCCACATCCTCCTTCAGAGGAGCGTCCGGTGCGCGCCTTGTGTTCGCCTCCGCCTCCGGACCAGGCTTTGGAGCCTGGCTAGTGGAGGCGCGATTGGCAGCCTCTCCGAATATAGTCCGGCGAGGTCTCTTTGTCCTGAAGAGAGCACGAGTGTTAATATGCCTTGAAGGTATAACACCTGGGATAAGAGGGCGGCCATACCTTTGCGCTGACGCCTCGGTCCGGACTACACCTCTTTTCTGCCCACAGGGCCCTGCGGCCCCTCGTTGGCTTGTCGCCGCAGGTTTGGCCTCCCATCTCAAAAACCTCCCCTGCAAAGCTCGGTTGTAATTAGGAAACTGAAAACACGAGAGGGCGGACCCCTATTCGGGGTACTGGGACTTCGATCTCAGTTACCTGGGAGGCCGGGATTAGTCCTGGGTAATCGTCCGTAATGGCCACCAAGGCGTTGTCCTTGCTCAATTGATGGAACACTCCATTAATCAGCTCCACTGATACCACCGGATCCTCTTGAGAGGCCGGGTCGAGGGACCGTCCTGGGTCCTCGGGTTGTGGAGGAGGGTTGTTTATTTCTTTAGCAGCCTGGCGCAGTTCCTGCATTGAAGTCGCTAGACTGAATGTTTAACAATGGGAATATTAAACGGATGGGCAAGTAAATGTGACCACTTACCCAGCTTGGGGGATTGTACAAAGAAAATCCACCATGTGGGTTGACGCGGAGAAATTCCTCCTCTTCTCCCTTGTACAAAGCGGACAAGGTCTTTGTTAGAGCCGCAGCCGAATCCGGTCCCTTACGACCGTAGCGGGTGGCGTTGTCCTCCCCGTTGAAGTCCCACATGGGATGGCCTCTATACTGTAGCGGTTGCACCCCTCGCATGATGCACGCGGCCATGACCCCAATCATGGTCAGTCCGGAATGAGCTAACAATCTTATCGGGCCCATCAGGTAAAGGATGTCCTTGTCACTTTCCCTCTGAGGGCTCCGTGGACGCCAACTTAGGCGCTTCTTTTGTGGAGCACTATCGAACTCAGGGAGGCCGATCCGGACAGGGTCCGGCAACGGGACGTCCTCTATGTAAAACCATTCCAAAGGACAGTCCTCGGACACCTTCTTTGGGGTTCCGGATAGATATCCGGTCCCGGCGATGCGCCACACTTCGGCTCCGCCCACTTGATATATTGACCCCTTCTGAGAATGGGGCACTAGGCAGAATAACTCTTTCCACAGCCCGAAATGAGCCTCAACACCCAAAAACAGCTCGCAGAGGGCTACGAAGCCCGCGATATGCAATACGGAGGCAGACATGAGATTGTGTAGCTGGAGGCCATAGAACTCCAGGAGCCCCCGGAGAAATGGATGGATTGGAAATCCAAGCCCTCTTATTAAATAAGGGACAAGGCATACCCACTATCCTTTGGAGGGATTAGGGGCACTCTCCGCTTGCTCTCCGCCATTATAGATGGCAAGACCAGCTCGAATCGGGACCATATAGGCCGGGGGGAGAAATCCCTTGGTCTGGAGCGTCACTAGCTCGCTATGCGGGATGGAGCATCTCTCCCAATATCCAGGCTAAGGGCTAGAAGGGCGAAAGGAGGAGTTGCGACGGCTGGCCTTGGTGATATGGACCTTTGTCAGATGCGCTCTAATGAACACTCGCGAGGAGGAGAAGGTGTGGTTTGGATCTAAATCCTCGTCCCCTTAAACGGGCGGCTCATTTATGCGGCTAGGGGTGTGGATGTAAAAACACTCAGACTTTTCATATTCGTTTGACACATGGGAGACGGTCATTATTGGGCATAGAAGCCAAGGAGCGCAACATTTACAAGAAGCCGGACTTTATTCAACAGGTACAAGAAATTTGGGGGAGAACCCGCCTTGCAATGCCGAAGACAATCTGCGTGCCGGACTAATCGTCATTGAAGCCTGGTTCAGGGGCTACTGAGGGAGTCCTGGATTAGGTGGTGTCCGGATGGCCGGACTATACCTTCAGCCGGACTCCTGGACTATGAAGATACAAGATTGAAGAGTCTGTCCCGTGTCCGGAAGGGACTTTCCTTGGCGTGGAAGGCAAGCTTGGCGATATGGATATATAGATCTCCTACCATTGTAACCGACTTTGTGTAACCCTAACCCTCTCCGGTGTCTATATAAACCAGAGGGTTTTAGTCTGTAGGACAAGATACAAAACAACAATCATACCATAGGATAGCTTCTATGGTTTAGCCTCTCCAATCTCGTGGTAGATCTACTCTTGTACTACCCATATCATCAATATTAATCAAGCAGGACGTAGGGTTTTACCTCCATCGAGAGGGGCCGAACCTGGGTAAAACATCGTGTCCCTTGCCTCCTATTACCATCCGGCCTAGACGCACAGTTCGGGACCCCCTACCCGAGATCCACCAGTTTTGACACCGACAGTGGTGGTGGCCTCTCGCTCTCACCGTTGGTCAGTCATCAGGTCGCATCCCGTCCGCCGGCGGAAAGGGAGGATGTGCATCATTTCTCCATTCAACGGAGTTGAGGTAGCACGTCCCGATCTGCGGTACCCGTCGTTCTCTCCGACCAAGCTCCGGTGCGGTAGGCCCTTCGCCACTTGCTCGCTGCTGCAGTATGGGCAGATTCCAGCCGCCAGCGCCCTCCTAGTAACATCCCGACGACCCTCAGGTACAACTTCCTCCGGCGTTGCTCCACTGCCCATCTTCCCACCTTGCTGCATGTGGATCTTCTTTAGTTGTTTGCTTAAAATGTATCTCGGCTAGCATACTTTCCATCTTGCAACCTCGTCCTCAAACCATTTTTGATAGACCACCATGCTGCTATATTTCCCTTATTAAATGGAATATGCTCCTTTTTTGTCGGCGTATGTGTCTTCAACTCGTGTTATTGGGCAGTAATTATTTCCTTTCTACCTCCTTTTGGAAATAGGGCCATCCATTTCACCTTGTTGCTATTGTGACCTTTGGGTGAACTACACAAATCACTTTTTTCTTAAGATTGTTTTGTGCAATTCCGCCAAAATGTCACATGGGCAACTGATGTCGCTTGAAGCTGCGTCGGTTTTTCCCCAAAGAGGAAGGCATGATGCAGCACAACGACTCTAGGTATTTCCCTCAGATATGAAACCAAGGTTATCGAACCAGTAGGAGAACCAAGCAACACAACGTAAACAACACCTGCACACAAATAACAACTTCTCGCAACCCGACGTGTTAAAGGGGTTGTCAATCCCTTCCGGGGTATGGCGCCTCAAGATAGGCAAACGGACATGAGGTAAATTTGTAGTAGATTGATAGATCAAACACGAAACAAAATAAATAAGGATAAATTGCAGCAAGGTATTTTTGGGTTTTTGGATTAATAGATCTGAAAAATAAATGCAAGGAAAAAGTAGATCGCAAAGGAAAATATATGAGAAAGAGACCCGGGGGCCGTAGGTTTCACTAGTGGCTTCTCTCGAGAAAAATAGCAAACGGTGGGTGAACAAATTATTGTTGGGCAATTGACAGAACTTCAAATACTCATGACGATATCCAGGCAATGATCATTACATAGGCATCACGTCCAAGATTAGTAGATCGACTCCTGCCTGCATCTACTACTATTACTCCACACGTCGACCGCTATCCGGCATGCATCTAGTGTATGAATTTCATGGAGAAATGGAGTAATGCAATAAGAATGATGACATGATGTAGACAAGATCTATCTATGTAGAGATAGGCCCCATCATTTTATCCTTAGTAGCAACAATACATACGTGTTGGTTCCCTTTCTATCACTGGGATCAAGCATCGTAAGATCGAACCCACTACCACCTCTTCCCATTGCATGATAAATAGATCAAGTGGGCCAAACAAAACCCAAATATCGGAGAAGAAATACGAGGCTAAAAGAAATCATGCACGAAAGAGATCAAAGAAATTCAAATACTTTCATGGATATAAAATGATAGATCTGATCATAAACTCAAAGTTCATCGATCCCAACAAACACACCGCAAAAAGAGTTACATCATATGGATCTCCAAGAGACCATTGTATTGAGAATAAAGAGGGAGAGAGGAATCCATCTAGCTACTAAGAGGCACCAATGCAGGTGGTGAACCCCATCCGAGATGGTGTCTAGATTGGATCTGGTGGTTCTGGACTCTGCGGCGGCTGGATGAATATTTCGTCGACTCCCCTAGGGTTTTGGGAATATTGGGGTATTTATAGAGCAAAGAGGCGGCCTGGGGGCACCCCAGGTGGGTACAACCCACCAAGGCACGCTTTGGCCTCCTGGCGCACCCTGGTGGGTTGTGCTCCCCTCAGGGCACCCCATAGGCGCAGCCAGGGCCCATTGTGTTCCTTCTGGCCCATAAAAAATCTTCCACTTGTGAAAAACATGGAAAAAAAATAGGAACTACCACTTGGCAATATGTCAATAGGTTAGTACCGAAAATGATATAAAATGACTATAAATGATTACAAAACATCCAAGATTGATAATATAACAGCATGGAACAATCAAAAATTATAGATACGTTGGAGACGTATGAACATCCCCAAGCTCAACTACTACTCGTCATCAAGTAGGAACGTGATAAAAATAGAAGTTTTGATGTGGAATGCTGCCTAACATGTCATATCATATTCTTTTCTTTATAGCATGGACATTTGGACTTTCATATTGTTCAAAGCAATAGTCTAGTTTTGACATGATAATTTAGATACTCAAGCATATCAACAAGCAACCATGTCTTTCAAAATATTAATGCTAAAATAAGCTATCCCTAGCCCATCATGCTCAATCATTGATCCATTCATGAAACACACTCGCATATTAGCTACACCCAATACTTAAGTATGATCATATCGCCTCCTAGTAGGTCCTTTTATAAGAGAAGATGGAGACTCAAATTCAAAAAAAAATTGCATAAATTCAAAGAAAGGCCCTTCGCGGAGGGAGGGAGGGATTTGTAGAGGTGCGAGAGCTCAACGCGAAAAACTTAGAGATAAAAACATTTTGGGAGGTGTGATACGTCTCCAAGGTATCTATAATTTTTGATTGTTCCATGCTATTATATTATCTGTTTTGGGTGTTTAATGGTCTTTAATATGCTCTTTTATATTATTTTTGGGACTAACCTATTAACCGAAGGCCCAGTGCCAGTTTATGTTTTTTTCCTATTTCTGTGTTTCGTAGAAAAGGAGTACCAAACAGAATCCAAACGGAATGAAACCTTTGCGATGATCTTTCTTAGACTGAAAGCGTACCAGGAGACTTGGAGTGGAAGTCTGGAACTCCGTGAGGCAGCCACGAGATAGAAGGGCGTGCCCGGGGGAGTAGGCGCGCCCCCCACCATTGTGGGTCCCACGAAGCTCGACCGACGTACTTCTTTCACCTATATATACTCTTATACCGTAAAAACATCAGGGGGAGCGACGAAACCACTTTTCCATCGCCGCAACCTTCTATACCCATGAGATCCCATCTTGGGGCCTTTTTCGGCGATCTGCCGGAGGGGGCATCAATCACAGAGGGCTGCTAAATCAACACCATAGCCTCTTCGATGATGTGTGAGTAGTTTACCACAGACCTTCAGGTCCATAGTTATTAGCTAGATGGCTTCTTCTCTCTCGTTGGTTCTCAATACAAAGTTTTCCTCGCTCTTCTTGGAGATCTATTCGATGTAATACTTTTTGCGGTGTGTTTGCCGAGATCCGAAGAATTTTGGATTTATGATCAAGTTTATCAATGAATAATATTTGGTTCTTCTATCAATTCTTATATGCATGATTTGATATCTTTGCAAGTCTCTTCCAATTATCGGTTTAGTTTGGCCCACTAGAATGATCCTTCTTGCAGTGGGAGAAGTGCTTAGCTTTGGGTCCAATCTTGTGGTGTCCTTTCCCAGCGACAGTACGGGCAGCAAGACACATATTGTATTGATGCCATCGAGGATAAAAAGATGGGGTTTATATCATATTGCTTGAGATTATCCCTCTACATCATGTCATCTTGCTTAATGCATTACTCTGTTGTTATGAACTTAATACTCTAGATGCATGCTGGATAGCGGTTGATGTGTGGAGTAATAGTAGTAGATGCAGAATCATTTCGGTCTACTTGACATAGACATGATAACTATATTCATGATCATTGCTTAGATATTCTCATAAATATGCGTTATTCAATCAATTGCTCGGCAGTAATTTTTTCGCCCACCGTAATATATGCTATCTTGAGAGAAGCCACTAGTGAAACCTATGGCCCCCGGGTCTATTTTCCATCATATAACCTTCTATTTTACATCATATAAGTTTTTGATCTACAATTCTAGTTTCCTATTTATTTAATTTTGCAATCTTTACTTTCCAATCTATACAACAAAAATACCAAAATTATTTATCTTACTATCTTTATTAGATCTCACTTTTGCGAGTGACACTTGAAGGGATTGTCAACCCCCTTTATCGCGTTGGTTGCAAGGTTCTTGATTGTTTGTGCAGGTACTAGGTGACTTGCATGTTGTCTCCTACTAGATTGATACCTTGGTTCTCAAAAACTGAGGGAAATACTTACGCTACTTTGCTGCATCACCCTTTCCTCTTCAAGGGAAAACCAACTCAAGCTCAAGAGGTAGGAAGAAGGATTTCTGGCGCCGTTGCTAGGGAGATCTACGCCAAGTCAAGACATACCAAGTACACATCATAAAATCTTCTCCCTCGCATTACATTATTTGCCATTTGCCTCTCGTTTTCCTCTCCCCCACTTCACCTTTGCCCTTTTATTTCGCCCTTCTTCTGTTCAATCTTGTGTTACCGTGTACCTTCTTTTTGCTTGCATCTTCACTTGCTAAAAGTTTATGGATCCTCATCCTCTTTCTAGTCACTTTAAGAGATCCAATTATGATGAACCTATTGCTAGTGAGTTGAGTGCACTAGATTATCTTTATGAGGTTTTACTTGAAATTCGTCAATCTGAAAAGTGTGATGAATTACTTTATGAAGCAATTCGATAGATCTTTGAATAAAAAGCATGATTGCAATGATTTTATTATAAATTCTGTTGATGTAAATTGTGCTAATAATATGCAAAACCCTAATCTTGGGGATGCTAGTTTTGCTATGTCATCTACTTATTGCAATGATTATGATTGTGGTGATTCTTCTTATGATCTTGAAAATTTATGTAAGCCACATGATGATTATGAGATTTATCATAATGTTTGCAATAATATTGAAAGTGGGTTTGTAAGAGTGTCAACTTTAGATACCACATATTCGGAGAATGTGCAATCTTATGAAGTTTTTGATAAAAGTGGGTTTGGAGAGGTCATGACTTTAGTTAATATTAATCCCACTATTTTGGAAGAGTGTCAACTTTGCATACATGTGGATCTTGTTAAGAATATGTTTTGTGATAGCTATATTGTTGAATTTTCTTATGATCCTACATGTAATTATTATGAGAGAGGAAAATATTGTTGTAGAAATTTTCATGTTACTAAATTACCTCTCGTTATGTTGAGATTGCTATTGTTTGTTTCCGCTTCCATGCATATGCTAGTTTTTGCTTGCCTTAATAATTTGTTTGCCTATAAGATGCATATGCATAGGAAGTACATTAGACTTAGATGTGTTTGTCACATGTTTTATGATGCTCTCTTTGTGCTTCAATTCTTGTCTTTCATGTGAGCATCATTGGAATCTCTTTGCCTAGCTAGGGGCTTTAAAGAATAGCGCTTGTTGGGAGGCAACCTAATTTTATTTTTGTTATTTACTTTTTGTTACTTTTTAGTAATAAATAATTTATGTAGCCTCTGTTATGATTGTGTTTTTATGTTCAATTAGTGTTTGTGCCAAGTAAGCCTTTAGGATCTTCTTGGGTGATTGTTGTTTGATCGTGCTGATAAAAACAGAAAGTATGTGCTCACAATTTTTTCATTTTTTACCACAGAGCGATAAAATACCAATTCCAGCCGCAGTAGATAAATATACAAATTGTCCTGGTCGTCCAAATTTTTCAGTATTTTTGGAGTTACAAAAGTATTCGAAACCTCCAGATTGCTATATATTGTTCTGTTTTTGACATATTCTATTTTTCTCTTGTTGTTTGCTTATTTTGATGCATCTAGGGCAAGTATCGGGGGGTATGAACCATAGAGAAGTTGGAATACATTAGGTTTAACACCAATATAAATAAATAATTAGTCAATTACAGTACCTTAAAGTGGTGGTTTATTTTCTTATACAAACGGAGAGCTCAAGAGATTTTCTATTGAGTTTTGTGTTGTGAAGTTTTCAAGTTTTTGGGTAAAGATTTGATGGATTTTGGAACAAGGAGTGACAAGAGCCTAAGCTTGGGGATGCCCAAGGCACCCCAAGGTAAAATTGAAGGACAACCAAAAGCCTAAGCTTGGGGATGCCCCGGAAGGCATCCCCTCTTTCGTCTTCGTCTATCGGTAACTTTACTTGAGGCTATATTTTTATTCACCACATTGTATGTGTTTTGCTTGGAGCATCTTGTACGATTTGAGTCTTTTCTTTTTAGTTTGCCACAATCATCCTTGATGTACATACCTTCTGGGAGAGACACGCATGAATCAGAATTTATTAGAATACTCTATGTGCTTCACTTATATCTTTTGAGCTATACAATTTTGCTCTAGTGCTTCACTCATATCTTTTTAGAGCACGGTGGTGGTTTTATTTTATATAAATTATTGATCTCTCATGCTTCACTTATATTATTTTGAGAGTCTTTTAGAAAAGCATGGTAATTTTCCTTGGTATAAAACTAGTCCTGATATGATGGGCATCCAAGATGGGTATAATAAAAACATTCATATAGAGTGCATTGAATACTATGAGAAGTTTGATACTTGATGATTGTTTTGAGATATGAAGATGGTGATATTAGAGTCGTGCTAGTTGGTAATTGTGAAATTGAGAAATACTTGTTTTTAGGCTTGCAAGTCCCATAGCATGCACGTATGGTAACCGTTGTGTGACAAGCATGAGGTGTTTCTTTGATTGCCTTCCTTATGAGTGGCGGTCGGGGACGAGCGATGGTCTTTTCCTACCAATCTATCCCCCTAGGAGCTTGCACATAGTGCTTTCTTTCGATGACTTGTAGATTTTTGCAATAAGTATGTGAGTTCTTTATGACTAATTTGAGTCCATGGATTATAGGCACTCTCAACCTTCCACCATTGCTAGCCTCTCTTGTGCCGCGCAACTTTTGCCGGTACCATAAACCCATCATCTACCTTCCTCAAAACAGCCACCATACCTACCTATTATGGCATTTCCATAGCCATTCGGGATATATTGCCATGCAACTTTCCACCATTCCGTTTATTATGACACGCTTCATCATAGTCATATTGCTTTGCATGATCATGTAGTTGACATCATATTTGTGGCATGTCCACCATTCATAATTTTTCATACATGTCACTCTTGATTCATTGCATCCCGGTACACCACCGGAGGCATTCACATAGAGTCACATTTTGGTCTAAGTATCAAGTTGTAATTTTTGAGTTGTAAGTAAATAAAAGTTTGACGATCTTCATTATTAGAGCATTGTCCCACGTGAGGAAAGGATGATGGAGACTATGATTCCCCCACAAGTCGGGATTAGACTCCAGATGAAAAAAAGAGAAAAAATTGGCCATAAAAAAAGAGGAGAAGGCTCAAACAAAAAAATGAGAGAAAAACAGAGAAGGGACAATGTTACTTCATGACAGAGAGTCTCTTATGTTGTCACTTTCATATACTAGTGGTATTTTTTCATTATAGAACTTGGCTTGTATATTGCAATGACGGGCTTCCTGTAATTGCCATAGGTCTTCGTGAGCAAGCAAGTTGGATGCACACCCACTTAGTTTCTTTTGTTGAGCTTTCATACACTTATAGCTCTAGTGCATCCGTTGCATGGCAATCCCTACTCACTCACATTGATATCTATTGATGGGCATCTCCATAGCCCATTGATACGCCTAGTTGATGTGAGACTATCTTCCTCTATTTTTTGTCTTCTTCACAACCACCATTCTATTCCACCTATAGTGCTATGTCCATGGCTCGCGCTCATATATTGCGTGAAAGTTGAAAAAGTTTGAGAATACTAAAGTATGAAACAATTGCTTGGCTTTTCATCGGGGTTTTGCATGATTGGAGCATTTTGTGTGACGGAAATGAAGCATAGCCTAGCTATATGATTTTGTAGGGATGGGCTTTCTTTGGCTATGTTATTTTGAGAAGACATAATTGCTTGGTTAGTATGCTTGGAGTATTATTATTTTTATGTCAATATTAAACTTTTATCTTGAATATTTGGGATCTGAACATACATGCCACAATAAAAAAATTACATTGAAAAATATGTTAGGTAGCATTCCATATCAAAAAAATTGTTTTTATAATTTACCTACTCGAGGACGAGCAGGAATTAAGCTTGGGGATGCTTGATACGTCTCCAACGTATCTATAATTTTTGATTGTTCCATGCTATTATATCGTTTTGGGTGTTTAATGGGCTTTAGTATGCTCTTTTATATTATTTTTGGGAGTAACCTATTAACCAAAGGCCGAGTGCTAGTTTTTGTTTTTTTGCCTATTTCAGTGTTTCGCAGAAAAGGAATACCAAACAGAATGAAACCTTCACGATGGTATTTCTTGGACCGAAAGCAAACCAGGAGACTTGGAGTTGATGTCTAGAACTCCGTTGGGCAGCCACGAGATAGGAGGGGGCGACTAGCGGGGTAGGCACACCCCCCATCCTTGTGGGCCCCACGGAGCTCCACCAACGTACTTCTTTCACCTACATATACTCGTATACCCTAAAAACATCAGGGAAAGCCACAAAACCACTTTTCCACCACCGCAACCTTCTGTAACCGTGAGATCCCATCTTGGGGCCTTTTCCGGCGATCTGCCGGAGGGGAAATCAATCAAGGAGGGCTTCTACATGAACACCATAGCCTCTCCGATGATGTGTGAGTAGTTTACCACAGACCTTCAGGTCCATATTTATTAGATAGATGGCTTCTTCTCTCTCTTTGGTTCTCAATACAAAGTTCTCCTCGATGTTCTTGGAGATCTATTTGATGTAACTTTTTGCGGTGTGTTTGCCGAGATCCGATGAATTGTGGATTTATGATCAAGTTTATCTATGAATAATATTTCGTTCTTCTCTGAATTCTTATATGTATGATTTGATATATTTGCAAGTCTCTTCGAATTATTCGTTTAGTTTGGCCTACTAGATTGATCTTTCTTGCAATGGGAGAAGTGCTTAGCTTTGGGTTCAATCTTGCGGTGTCCTTTCGCAGTGACAGTAGGGGCAGCAAGGCACGTATTGTATTGTTGCCATCGAGGATAAAAAGATGGGATTTATACCATATTGCTTGAGTCTATCCCTCTACATCATTTCATCTTGCTTAATGCATTACTCTGTTCTTATGAACTTAATACTCTAGATGCATGCTGGATAGCGGTCTATGTGTGGAGTAATAGTAGTAGATGCAGAATCGTCTCGGTCTACTTGACATGGACGTGATGCCTATATTCATGATCATTTCCTAGATATTCTCATAACTATGCGATCTTCTATCAATTGCTCGGCAGTAATTTGTTCACCCACAGTAATATATGCTATCTTGAGAGAAGCCACTAGTGAAACCTATGGCCCCCGGGTCTATTTTCCATCATATAATCTTATATTTTACATCATATAAGTTTCCGATCTACAATTCTAGTTTCCTATTTATTGTATTTTGCAATATTTACTTTCCAATCTAGATAACAAAAATACCAAAATTATTTGTCTTATTATCTTTATTAGATCTCACTTTTGCGACTGACCGTGATGGGGTTGACAACCCCTTTATCTCGCTGGTCGTAAGGTTCTTGATTGTTTGTGCAGGTCCTAGGTGACTTGCGTGTTATCTCCTACTGGATTGACACCTTGGTTCTCAAAAACTGAGGGAAATACTTACGCTGCTGCATCACCCTTTCCTCTTCAAGGGAAAACCAACGCTTGCTCAAGAGGTAGCAAGTTTTATCCATCCCACCTATGAAAACGACTTAGAGTTCCCAATACTTTCCATGCTTAGATATATCATAGGCGGTTCCCAAAACAGAAAAATGAAGTTTATTCCTTTTTCCACCATACTTTCACTTTCCATGTCTACCCGTATCCATGGTTGCCCTCCAAACCAACACTTTCCAAGGAATTTATTATTTGACAACATAAAGTAAATTCATTTTTTTATTTCGGGACTAGGAATCCCTAATAACTTTTGTTGGGGATATGACAATTGGGTATGAACCGCCCAGGAGGGGCCGGGTCATACCACTAGTGACTCATCAATGATGATGGCGGATCATACAAGCCCGTTGATGGTCGAAGACCTAGAGGCGACTTGAGGCCCAAGAGGGTGAACCGCCATATGAGTATGACTTGTTTTGTAAGGCAAGCATATGTAGTCATTGATCCGGACACTTGTGTATGAGCCGTCCGGGACTCCGTGAGGCGTCGGGCGTCGACCTATGTATATAAAGGGATGACCAGACGGCGGCTTTGGGCAAGAAACAAGAGATTGAGAACTAGGTCAAGCATATTTGCTCCCTGGTAATTGAAACCCAATAATGCAATCCCAAACTGGAGTAGCCCTTGTTACCTCCAACGCGAGGGGCCGAACCAGTATAAACCCTCTGTGTCCTTTGTCCCGATTAACCCCTTTAGGCTAACTTAGTTGCGATGGCTCCACGACTAAGTCCTTCCCCTAGGACATTTGCCATGACAATTCCACGACTGTTGGCGCCCACCGTGGGGCTGGCGCACTGTGGTTTCGAGTTCTTAAAGGGCAGCTTCGAAGCGATCAAGGGATACGCTATGGGCCGGATGACTAAGAGTCATCGCGACAAGCTCTACATCGACGATGCAGGCCAGGGCCCCGAGGCCGGCTCAATTGAGTATGGGTACCGGGTCCCCTTCAGCGGAATCCACGTCTTCATCGGCAAGATCAGTGAACCGGGCCCTGAGCCGGACACCTGCACCGATATCATCGAGAAGGCTCAGCGTGCACGACCCACCTGGGTTCAACCCGCCGTGAAGCACAACTTTGTTGGTTTCATCCATGGGGCGGAAGGTGAGGACGGATCTGTGGCTGGCAGTGAGACGGACGTCTGTTCTGATGGTGAGTCGTCCACAGGCGAGACTAACTCAATGTATCAACTGCAAGACGGCCGACTTGGGGGCTATTCTGATGGTGACAGTATTCCGGACCCCTATGAGCCGCCGAATAGGGTTGCGATCTTCATGGCCGGCACACAGCCGCTGCTCGGTTCGACAGCCGCCGCGGCCATGACCTCTAGCTCGGCTACTGCGGCGATGGCTAGTGCTAGTGGCACTACACGCCTGCTGGCTCAAGCTTTGACAGAGTTATTGGAGGCTTTGGCGACTCTAATGGGGGTAGAGGTAACCCCGAACAACTAGGAACAGCATAAGGTTGATGTGGCAAAGTTGTGAGATGAGATCGCTCAAGCCAAGGAAGAGCTGGCGGCTAAGAACGCCAGGATGGCTGCGTAGCGGGCTGCCTTGGACACCCAGGCACAGCGGATTCAAGGTGATTCCTTCCGGCTTACGTTGGATCAGAACGCTTCAAATGAGATCATGAGGGGGAGGCACTCGTCGTTTACCCTCTGTTTATGAGGCAATGAACCTCTTCAACACGCCTGGAGCAGGGACCAGTGACCCGCTGGTGGTGAACCGGGTGGTTGAAGTGCCTCGGACTGGAGCGCCGGTTCAGCCACGTGCGATGGACCCGCCACGTTTGAATAATACTCCGCCTCAACATATTCCGACACCTCCGGCTCATTATTCTATCCCTTTGGATAATACGATTGCTGCGGCAACGCGATTGCCGGCTCTACCAGTTGAAGACGAGTCTCCAACAGCGGTAGACACACGGAGGGCCAGAGAGCATCTTCAGACAGCTGTGGCTTAACAGGCGGCTTACTCTTGTAGCTGCGAACAGATTCATTCAACCCCTCGACCAAGCCAGAGTTACAGCAGGCACATTGAGTCACCAGCAGTTTCAAGCAGTGAGCAGCACCGCAACCAACCTCTCGTGGGCACGACCCGTCATGTGGTGGTAATAATGCTCAGGCTTTGGTGGATCAGGGCAGAGCGCGTCGGGAGGCGGAATTGGCGGCTTAGCTGGCGGCTCAACAGTAGCCTCCGGTTTATCCATCAACATCTGTGGAGGCTGGGGTGACCTCCAGAACCTTGGGAGTGCCATGTTTAGTGCCGGCGTTGCGCAATGAGTGTTTGCCTAAGGATTTCAAGGGCCCTCACAAGGTGCCTAATTACACGGTGGATCATCCCCCTGAAGGTTGGATCGAGAGTTATGAGATTACCATGGAGATGCTGGATGTTAGCGATGCTGCGTGTGCTAAGTACTTCACCTTCATGTTAGATGGTCCGGCTCGTACTTGGTCGAAGGGGCTCACTGCTAACTCCATCAGATCATCGACAGAGTTGAAGGCTCGTTCCATCCAAAATTTCAAAGACACCTGTCAGCAGCCTCTATCGATTTTAGATTTTTGACTCTTGTATTCAAGGGGAAGGCGAGTCAACAACCCATTGGGTGCGCCAGATCTCAGCTGTTATACACTGGTGGGACAGTATCAATGCCAGCTCTGCAGTCCTGATGTTGGAGAAGAACTGTCATTTTCTCCCTTTGAAGCAGAAACTAGGGCGGGTTAAGCGCCACTGTAAGGACATGGGGGAGCTAATGGAGTCTCTCGTCAAATATTCTGACCCTGATAGTATCAAGGACCTCGAGTCTGATGGTGAGAGGCCGGGTAAGGGAAAGAAGAGCAGCAATGGGAAAGGGCAGCAGCATAACCCGATAGGTCAAGGTGGCAATGGTAAGCGCAAGGCAATGGCAACTTAGATTTTGCGGCTAACACTAGTACGCAGAATAATCCGCATCGCAAGGGAAAACCGCGCCCTCGGTTAGGAGGACCAAAATTCAACCTTGAGGCGATGATGAATCAGCCCTGCCCAAAGCATGGCACGCAAGAAAAACCGGCCACTCACCTCTGGAAGGACTGCTTCATTATGAAGGAGTATAGAAATTCCAATTTTTTCTGGAACAATCATGGACCGAATGGTGGCTCAGGATCCGGTTCTCACGTTCCTGGTTTTTGTGGTGGCGGTTCAAATTCCAATTTCTAGGGCCATGGCAATCAAGGTGGTTATAATCAATAGTCTTTTAAAGGGAATTAGCAGCAGCAGTCTAGTTATCAGATTAACCCAAAGAAGTCGAATAGTGGACACTACCACGTCTTCACCATGAGTTTATGCAAGCGGGATCAGAAGCTCCATAAAAGGGCAGTGAACGCAGTTGAGCCGGGGATTCCCCGTTACTTGCGATGGTCTAAACACCCTATTCTCTCGAGCCGTGAGGATCACCCGCCCCAGGTTGATAATCTGGGCCACTTGGCTCTGGTGGTGGCGCCTCATGTTGGAGGGTACATATTTACTAAAGTGCTCATGGATGGGGGTAGCAGCATCAATATTCTCTATTATGAAACTTTTCGCCGTATGAGCTTGACTGACAAAGATCTTAAGCCATCGAACACTGTTTTTCACGGTGTGGTGCCTGGTAAGTCGGCATATCCAGTGGGAAAAATATCTCTGGAAGTTTCTTTTGGTGATGATCATGGTTCCATATTAGAGACATTGACTTTTTAGGTGGTTAAAATCAAGAGCCCTTATCATGCTCTGTTTGGGCGGCCGGCTTATGCTTAGTTCATGGCAAGGCCCTGCTATGTTTATTTGCATCTTAAGATGTCGGGTCACAAGGGTACTATCACAGTGCATCGAAGCCGGAAGATAGCCTTGGAATGTGAAGAAGGTGATGCTGCTTATGCTAAGTTTGTGTGTGCAACAGAAGAGTTGAAGTTTTACAAGAATAATGTTGACCCGACGGATATGCCATCTTTGAAGAAGCCAACCACAGAGCATGACCCCTGTTGAAATCTAAATCATCCGATGACACTAAGCTAGTTGACTTTGTTCCTGGTGATTCATCCAAGCAGTTCAGTATCAGTGATAATCTGGATTAGAAATTGGAATGCACACTCATCGAGTTCATCCGTGAGAACCGAGACATCTTTGCATGGAAATCCTCAGACATGCCAGGTGTACCGAGGGAACTTGCTGAGCACGCTCTTAATATTGATCCTATGTTTAAACCGGTCAAGCAATTCCTTCTCCGTTTTAATGAAGAGAGGTGCAAGGCCATTGGTGAAGAAGTGGCCCTACTCTTGGCGGCTGGGTTTATTGTTGAAGTTTTTCATCCTGAGTGGTTGGCTAACCCGGTGCTGGCACTTCAGAAAAACGATACTTGGCGTATGTGTGTGGATTACACATACCTAAACAAGGCATGTCCAGCTGATCATTTTGCTCTCACCCGTATTGATCAGATCATTGATGCTACGGTGGGTTGTGAACATTTGAGGTTTTTGGATGCTTACTGTCGGGTGGTAGGTGCGACATATGCCAACGGGTGGCTTATCATTATGGGAGCTAGCAAGACATCGCCGGTGCCTGGAAACGGGATGAGGTGAAGACATGCACGCCGGCGAATCTTACCCAGCTTCGGGGCTCTCCGTGGAGATAACACCCCTACTGCTGCTCTGCGGGGTCTCTGCATGATCACTAGATGGACAAGTAGCTACACAATGCTCCTTGAGCTGTTTGGTGGGAGGAGGAAGAAGGGCACGGCTAGCTTGCTTCTTCTCCTGGTGTGGTGTCTAAAACTAGCTGAGGGTCGAACCCTTTGCATGGGTGCCCCGGGGGGTTTATATAGGCCTACCCCCCAGGGGTACAATGGTAATCCGACTGGGCGCGGGTCCCAGCCGTCTGTGACTGCGCTCGCCGGCTTCTGCGCCGGCTGCTGGGGCCCGCCGACTGGTGGGTCCCGCCGGCTGCCGGCCGCTTGGTCGACAGGCAGGCCCCACTGTCCAGGACCTGGTCGGCGGCTGATCACTGTTGCTCTATCTTGGTGACGTGGGCTTCGTCGTGGTAGGCGTGGCTACAGTGCCGCCGCCCGGCGGGCGATCGCTGTAGCCTCACCGCGTCTTGTCTTCTTAATGGGGCGTCTCCTTCGAGGGAGGCGGCAAGCCGGCTGCGGGGAGCCGGCTCCGCCTTGGGCCGACTAGGGGAGGCATGGCCGCCTTCGGGTGTCTCTCTGCCTGAAGGGGCCCACCGCCCGTGGGCCGTACTGGTAGCCCATCGTGGATGACATCAGGGGCAGTGTGGCAACAGTGTCGCGCCGGACGGGTCAAGGCCACCCGTACGGCGCACTGTGCCAGGCGTGCTCCGGGATTCGGGGGTGGCTGGCCTCACTGTAGCCACGCCCCGTTGCACCGCTGTTAGGTGGGTGCAAACTTTGAGGGTACGGTCTCGACCGCTTTATGGGAGCCGGCTTCTTGGAGTCGGCCTTCTCGCGGCCGGCTTCTCTAAGTCGGCCCTCCCATGGCTTTCTTCATGAGGGCTAAAGTCGGGCCGCCTTCCGAAAGCCAGCCTGGGTGACAGCCAGCAAGGGGAAGGCGGCCCCATGTCTTGGATTCTTGAGAGCCGCACGGGCTCGTAAATTTTTCAGAAGGGCCAGGGGAAAGCCGGCTAGGCTACCCATGGCTATTTACTCCGACACTTACTCTCGTTATCATCAGATCAAGATGGCGGTTAAGGACCAGGAGAAGACAGCTTTCATCACTCACTTTGGAGCCCTCTGTTATGTATCGATGCCTTTTGGGCTCAAGAGTGCCCAGGCGACTTACCAGCGGTGTGTGGAAAATTACCTTCATGATCAGATTGGGCGTAATGTTCATGCTTATGTGGATGATATTGTGGTGAATTCCTGGAAGAAGGAAACCCTGATATATGATTTGAAAGAGACCTTTGACAATCTCCGGGTCTACAGGATGATGCTTAACCCGGCCAAGTGTGTCTTTGGTGTATCAGCAGGCAAGCTCTTGGGGTGTTCATTAATAAAGGCTATCACTTCCCTGGTTAAACCGGCGTGTATTAATGATGTTCAACATCTGGCGGGTTGTATTGCGGCCTTAAGCTGGTTCATAAGCCGGCTGGGTGAAAAGGATATCCCTCTAGACCATATGATGAAGAAGACAGATCACTTTGTGTGGAGTGATGCTGCTGATCATGCGTTTGAGGCCTTGAAGAAACAGTTAGTTGAGCCGTTGGTTCTTGCTGCTCCCATTGATAAAGAACCCTTGTTGTTGTATGTGGCTACCAATAGTCGAGCTATTAGCATGGCAATTGTGGTGGAAAGGAAGGAATCAGGCAAGGAGCATCCGGTTCAGCGGCCGGTTTATTACATCACTGAGGTGCTCATTGAGTCCAAGCAGAGGTATCCGCATTGGCAGAAGCTTGTATATGGGGTGTTCATGGCTAGTCGAAATCTCAAGCAATATTTTCTGGGTCATCCCATCACTGTGGTTAGTTCTTCTCCTTTAGGGGATATTATTCAAAACAGAGAAGCCACATGTCGGGTAGCCAAGTGGGCCATTAAGCTTGGAACCCATGGTTTGAAGTATATGCCTCGCACAGCCATCAAGTCTCAAGCACTTATGGACTTCATAAATTATTGGATAAAGCCGCAGATGCCTGAGGAGAAGCTGGATAGCACATATTGGACTATTCACTTCGATGGATCCAGGCAGTTGGAAGGCCCGGGGACTGGAGTTATCTTGACTTCCCCACGAGGTGATAAATTTTGTTATGTTTTAAGGTTGATGTTCCCTTGTACTATGAGGCCTTGCTCCATGGTCTTCGAATGGCTAAGGAGATGAACTTAAGCCAGGTGAGGTGTTTTGGTGAATCATATTTGGTAGCTCAGCAAGTTTCAGGCACATGGGATTCTAAGGACCCACTCATGGCGGCTTATCGCCGAAAGTTTGATGCTATTGCTGGTAACTTCAAGGGATATCAACTGGAGCATGTTGATCGAAGGAAAAACGAGGCTGCTGATGCTTTAAGCCGGTTGCGATCCCAGCGTAAGCCGATGCCACCAAATATTTTTGTTGATATTCTCTATAATACTTCAGTCAAACGAGGCACAGATGGTGGCGGCTCTTCATCCTATTCCTGGTTGGACAGTTCCATATTTGGCGTATATGACCCGGGGCGAGTTACCTGAAGATGAAACTTTGGCCAGGCAGATAACTCGGCGGTCTAAGTCAATGACTATTGTCAATGGAGATTTGCATTAACAAAGTGTTACAGGGGCGTTTCAACATCGTGTCTCTCCTGAAGAAGGTCGTGAGATCCTACGCGAGATTCATGAAGGATATTGTGGTCATCATGCCGGTCTAAGTCTCTCGTGGCCAAGGGTTTTCGTCATGGATTTCATTCGCTGACGGTTCATGCTGATGCAGAGGATTTGGTCAGTAAATGTGATGGTTGTCAAAATTTCTCAAGATGAGCTCATTTGCCAGCTCAAGAATTGAGGATGATTCCAATTGCTTGGCCGTTTCCAGTCTAGGGGCTTGATATGGCTGGACCTTTCAAAAGGTCCAAGGATAAAAAGACCCACCTTTAGTGGCAGTTGACAAATTCACAAACTAGGTTGAAGCAGAGCCGGTTAGTAAGTGTGACGCAACAACAATGGTTCAATTCATTAAAAAGGTGATTTTCCATTTCATTTTTCCCCACAACATTATAACAGATAATGGCACCAATCTATTGAAGGGTGCTATGAAAGAGTTTTGTCAATGAGAGCATATTTGACTTGATGTATCATCAGTGGCTCACCCCCAGTCCAATGGTCAAGCTGAGAGAGCCAATGAAGAAATTTTGTGAGGCATCAAGCCCCGACTTATGGTCCCTTTGTAGAGGATGCCTGGTTGTTGGGTGGAGGACCCTCAGTGTTACGGAGCATCAATACCACCCCCAACAGATCGACGGGTTACACGCTTTTCTTCATGATTTACAGAGCAGAGGCGGTTCTCCCTAGTGACATCTATCATGATTCGCCTCGTGTGGCGGCTTATGTTCAACCTGATAATGGAAAATCAAGTTAGGATGCTATTGACCTGTTTGATGAGGAGTGTGACCTTGCGGCGGCTCTTTCGCGATTTACCAGCAAGATCTGCGCCATTATCATAGCTGCCAGGTTAAAATTAGGACCTTTCAAGAAGGCGATTTGGTGCTCTGGCTTATCCAGGATCAAACTGATATGCACAAACTATCCCCGCCTTGGGAAGGACCCTTTGTGGTCAGCAAAAATCTGAACAATGGCTCATACTACCTTATCGATGTTCGAGACCACAAGATTGTTGGGGAACGTAGTAATTTCAAAAAATTTCCTACGCACATGCAAGATCATGGTGATGATATAGCAACGAGGGGAGAGTGTTGTCTACGTACCCTCGTAGACCGAAGCGGAAGCGTTGACGCAACGTAGAGGAAGTAGTCGTACGTCCTCCGGTTCAACCGATCCAAGTACCGTTACTCCGGCACCTCCGAGTTCTTGACACGCGTACAGCTCGATGACGCACCCTCGATCTCCGATCCAGCAGAGGCGCCGAGGGGGAGTTCCGTCAGCACGACGGCGTGGTGACGATCTTGATGTTCTCCTGTTGCAGGGCTTCGCCTAAGCACCGCTACAATATGACCGAGGTGTAATATCGTGGAGGGGGGCACCGCACACGGCTAAGGAACGATCAATGATCAACTTGTGTGTTCTAGGGTGCCCCCCTACCCCCGTATATAAAGGAGGGAGGGAGGAGGTGGCCGGCCCTAGGGGGGGCGCGCCATGAGGAGGGGGAAACCTACTCCAAGTAGGTTTCCCTCTCTTTTCCTTATCTTATTTGGAGGGGGAAGGAAAGAGTACTAGTATTAGGAAGTAGTACTAGTAGTAGTAATAGGAAGAGGGGGAAGGAGAAAGGAAAGGGGGGGCCGGCCCCCTCCCCAATTCGGATTGGGCTTGGGGGGGCGCGCCCCCTCCCTTGCTCCTTCTCTCTTCTTCCTACATGGGCCCAATAAGGCCCATATACCTCCCGGGGGGTTCCGGTAACCTCCCGGGGCTCCAAACTTCTCCGGAACCTTTCCGGTGTCCAAATATATCCGTCCAATATATCAATCTTTATGTCTCGACCATTTCGAGACTCCTCGTCATGTCCGCAATCATATCCGGGACTCCGAACAACCTTCGGTACATCAAAATACATAAACTCATAATATAACTGTCATCGAAACCTTAAGCGTGCGGACCCTACGGTTCGAGAACGATGTAGACATGACTGAGACACATCTCTGGTCAATAACCAATAGCGGGACCTGGATGCCCATATTGGTTCCTACATATTCTACGAAGATCTTTATCGGTCAAACCGCATAACAACATACGTTGTTCCCTTTGTCATCGGTATGTTACTTGTCCGAGATTCGATCGTCGGTATCCAATACCTAGTTCAATCTCGTTATCGACAAGTCTCTTTACTCGTTCTGTAATACTTCATCTTATAACTAACTCATTAGTTACATGCTTGCAAGGCTTAGGTGATGAGCATTGCCGAGAGGGCCCAGAGATACCTCTCCGACAATCGGAGTGACAAAACCTAATCTCGAATTATGCTAACTCAACATGTACCTTCGGAGACACCTGTAGTACTCCTTTATAATCACCCAGTTACGTTGTGACATTTGGTAGTACCCAAAGTGTTCCTCCGGTAAACGGGAGTTACACAATTCTCATAGTTACAGGAACATGTATAAGTCATGAAGGAAGCAATAGCAGAATACTAAACGATCAAGTGCTAAGCTAACGGGATGGGTCATGTCAATCACCTCATTCTCCTAATGATGTGATCCCATTAATCAAATGACAACACATGTCAATGGTTAGGAAACATAACCATCTTTGATTAATGAGCTAGTCAAGTAGAGGCATACTAGTGACTATATGTTTGTCTATGTATTCACACATGTATCATGTTTCCGGTTAATACAATTCTAGCATGAATAATAAACATTTATCATGAAATGAGGAAATAAATAATAACTTTATTATTGCCTCTAGGGCATATTTCCTTCAGTCTCCCACTTGCACTAGAGTCAATAATCTAGATTACATAGTAATGATTCTAACACCCATGGAGTCTTGGTGCTGATCATGTTTTGCTCGTGAGAGAGGCTTAGTCAACGGGTCTGCAACATTCAGATCCGTATGTATCTTGCAAATCTCTATGTCTCCCACTTGGACTTGATCCCGAATGGAATTGAAGCGTCTCTTGATGTGCTTGGTCCTCTTGTGAAATCTGGATTCCTTTGCCAAGGCAATTGCACCAGTATTGTCACAGAAGATCTTCATTGGTCCCGATGCACTAGGTATGACACCTAGATCGGAAATGAACTCCTTCATCCAGACTCCTTCATTTGCTGCTTCAGAAGCAGCTATGTACTCCGCTTCACATGTAGATCCCGCCACGACGCTTTGTTTAGAACTGCACCAACTTACAGCTCCACCGTTTAATAAAAACACGTATCCGGTCTGCGATTTAGAATCGTCCGGATCAGTGTCAAAGCTTGCATCGACGTAACCATTTACGACTAGCTCTTTGTCACCTCCATATACGAGAAACATATCCTTAGTCCTTTTCAGGTATTTCAGGATGTTCTTGACCGCTGTCCAGTGATCCACTCCTGGATTACTTTGGTACCTACCTGCCAAGCTTATTGCTAAGCATACGTCAGGTCTGGTACACAGCATTGCATACATGATAGAGCCTATGGCTGAAGCATAGGGAACATCTTTCATTTTCTCTCTATCTTCTGCTGTGGTCGGGCATTGAGTTTGACTCAACTTTACACCTTGTAGCACAGGCAAGAATCCTTTCTTTGCCTGATCCATTTTGAACTTTTTCAAAATTTTGTCAAGGTATGTACTTTGTGAAAGTCCTATTAAGCGTCTTGATCTATCTCTATAGATCTTGATGCCCAATATGTAAGCAGCTTCACCGAGGTCTTTCATAGAAAAACTTTTATTCAAGTATCCCTTTATGCTATCCAGAAATTCTATATCATTTCCAATTAATAATATGTCATCAACATATAAAACTAGAAATGCTACAGAGCTCCCACTCACTTTCTTGTAAATACAGGCTTCTCCAAAAGTCTGTATAAAACCATATGCTTTGATCACACTATCAAAACGTTTATTCCAACTCCGAGATGCTTGCACCAGTCCATAAATGGAACGTTGGAGCTTGCACACTTTGTCAGCACTTTTTGGATCAACAAAACCTTCAGGTTGCATCATATACAACTCTTCTTCTAGAAATCCATTCAAGAATGCAGTCTTGACATCCATTTGCCAAATTTCATAATCATGAAATGCAGCAATAGCCAACATGATTCGGACAGACTTAAGCATCGCTACGGGTGAGAAAGTCTCATCGTAGTCAACCCCTTGAACTTGTCGAAAACCTTTTGCAACAAGTCGAGCTTTGTAGACAGTAACATTACCATCAGCGTCAGTCTTCTTCTTAAAGATCCATTTATTCTCAATGGCTTGCCGATCATCGGGCAAGTCAACCAAAGTCCATACTTTGTTTTCATACATGGATCCTATCTCAGATTTCATGGCCTCTAGCCATTTTGCGGAATCTGGGCTCATCATCGCTTCCTCATAGTTCGTAGGTTCATCATGGTCTAGTAACATGACTTCCAGAATAGGATTTCCGTACCACTCTGGTGCGGATCTTACTCTGGTAGACCTACGAGGTTCAGTAGAAACTTGATCTGAAGTTTCATGATCAATATCATTAGCTTCCTCACTAATTGGTGTAGTTGTCACAGGAACCGGTTCTTGTGATGAACTACTTTCCAATAAGGGAGTAGATACAGTTATCTCATCAAGTTCTACTTTCCTCCCACTCACTTCTTTCGAGAGAAACTCCTTCTCTAGAAAGGATCCGATTTTAGCAACGAAAATCTTGCCTTCAGATCTGTGATAGAAGGTGTACCCAATTGTCTCCTTTGGGTATCCTATGAAGACACATTTCTCCGATTTGGGTTCGAGCTTATCTGGTTGAAGTTTCTTCACATAAGCATCGCAGCCCCAAACTTTGAGAAACGACAACTTTGGTTTCTTGCCAAACCACAGTTCATAAGGCGTCGTCTCAACGGATTTTGATGGTGCCCTATTTAACGTGAATGCGGCCGTCTCTAAAGCATAACCCCAAAACGATAGCGGTAAATCGGTAAGAGACATCATAGATCGCACCATATCAAGTAAAGTACGATTACGACGTTCGGACACACCATTTCGCTGTGGTGTTCCAGGTGGCGTGAGTTGCGAAACTATTCCACATTGTTTCAAATGTAAACCAAACTCGTAACTCAAATATTCTCCTCCACGATCAGATCGTAGAAACTTTATTTTCTTGTTACGATGATTTTCTACTTCACTCTGAAATTCTTTGAACTTTTCAAATGTTTCAGACTTGTGCTTCATCAAGTAGATATACCCATATCTGCTCAAATCATCTGTGAAGGTGAGGAAATAACGATATCCGCCACGAGCCTCAACATTCATCGGACCACATACATCTGTATGTATGATTTCCAACAAATCTGTTGCTCTCTCCATAGATCCGGAGAACGGTGTTTTGGTCATCTTGCCCATGAGGCACGGTTCGCAAGTACCAAGTGATTCATAATCAAGTGATTCCAGAAGTCCATCAGTATGGAGTTTCTTCATGCGTTTTACACCGATATGACCTAAACGGCAGTGCCACAAATATGTTGCACTATCATTATCAACTCTGCATCTTTTGGCTTCAACATTATGAATATGTGTATCACTACTATCGAGATTTAATAAAAATAGACCACTCTTCAAGGGTGCATGACCATAAAAGATATTACTCATATAAATAGAACAACCATTATTCTCTGATTTAAATGAATAACCGTCTCGCATCAAACAAGATCCAGATATAATGTTCATGCTCAACGCAGGCACCAAATAACAATTATTCAGGTCTAAAACTAATCCCGATGGTAGATGTAGAGGTAGCGTGCCGACCGCGATCACATCGACTTTGGAACCATTTCCCACGCGCATCGTCACCTCGTTCTTAGCTAATCTTCGCTTAATCCGTAGTCCCTGTTTCGAGTTGCAAATGTTAGCAACAGAACCAGTATCAAATACCCAGGTGCTACTGCGAGCATTAGTAAGGTACACATCAATAACATGTATATCACATATACCTTTGTTCACTTTGCCATCCTTCTTATCCGCCAAATACTTGGGGCAGTTCCGCTTCCAGTGTCCAGTCTGCTTGCAGTAGAAGCACTCAGTTTCAGGCTTAGGTCCAGACTTGGGTTTCTTCACTTGAGCAGCAACTTGTTTGCCGTTCCTTTTGAAGTTCCCCTTCTTCTTCCCTTTGCCCCTTTTCTTGAAACCAGTGGTCTTGTTGACCATCAACACTTGATGCTCCTTTTTGATTTCTACCTCCGCGGCTTTCAGCATCGCGAAGAGCTCGGGAATAGTCTTGTTCATCCCTTGCATATTATAGTTCATCACAAAGCTCTTGTAGCTTGGTGGCAGTGATTGGAGAATTCTGTCAATGACGCTATCATCCGGAAGATTAACTCCCAGTTGAATCAAGTGATTATTATACCCAGACATTTTGAGTATATGCTCACTGACAGAACTATTCTCCTCCATCTTGCAGCTGTAGAACTTATTGGAGACTTCATATCTCTCAATCCGGGCATTTGCTTGAAATATTAACTTCAACTCCTGGAACATCTCATATGCCCCATGACGTTCAAAACGTCGTTGAAGACCCGGTTCTAAGCCGTAAAGCATGGCACACTGAACTATAGAGTAGTCATCAGCTTTGCTCTGCCAGACGTTCTTAACGTCGTCAGTTGCATCAGCAGCAGGCCTGGCACCCAGCGGTGCTTCCAGGACGTAACTCTTCTGTGCAGCAATGAGGATAATCCTCAGGTTACGGACCCAGTCCGTGTAATTGCTACCATCATCTTTCAACTTTGCTTTCTCAAGGAACGCATTAAAATTCAACGGAACAATAGCACGAGCCATCTATCTACATACAAACATAGACAAGCAAAATACTATCAGGTACTAAGTTCATGATAAATTTAAGTTCAATTAATCATATTACTAAAGAACTCCCACTTAGACAGACATCTCTCTAGTCATCTAAGTGATTACGTGATCCAAATCAACTAAACCATGTCCGATCATCACGTGAGATGGAGTAGTTTCAATGGTGAACATCTCTATGTTGATCATATCTACTATATGATTCACGCTCGACCTTTCGGTCCCCGTGTTCCGAGGCCATATCTGTATATGCTAGGCTCGTCAAGTATAACCTGAGTATTCCGCGTGTGCAACTGTTTTGCACCCGTTGTATTTGAACGTAGAGCCTATCACACCCGATCATCACGTGGTGTCTCAGCACGAAGAACTTTTGCAACGGTGCATACTCAGGGAGAACACTTCTTGATAATTAGTGAGAGATCATCTTAAAATGCTACCGTCAAACAAAGCAAGATAAGATGCAAAAAGGATAAACATCACATGCAATCAATATAAGTGATATGATATGGCCATCATCATCTTGTGCTTGTGATCTCCATCTTCGAAGCACCGTCGTGATCACCATCGTCACCGGCGCGACACCTTGATCTCCATCGTAGCATCGTTGTCGTTACGCCATCTATTGCTTCTACGACTATCGCTACCGCTTAGAGATAAAGTAAAGCAATTACAGGGCGTTTGCATTTCATACAATAAAGCGACAACCATATGGCTCCTGCCAGTTGCCGATAACTTCGGTTACAAAACATGATCATCTCATACAATAAAATATAGCATCATGTCTTGGCCATATCACATCACAACATGCCCTGCAAAAACAAGTTAGACGTCCTCTACTTTGTTGTTGCAAATTTTACGTGGCTGCTACGGGCTTAAGCAAGAACCAATCTCACCTACGCATCAAAACCACAACGATAGTTTGTCAAATAGACTCCGTTTTAACCTTCACAAGGACCGGGCGTAGCCACACTCGGTTCAACTAAAGTGAGAGAGACAGACACCCGCCAGCCACCTTTAAGCACGAGTGCTCGTAACGGTGAAACCAGTCTCGCGTAAGCGTACGCGTAATGTCGGTCCGGGCCGCTTCATCTCACAATACCGCTGAACCAAAGTATGACATGCTGGTAGGCAGTATGACTTATATCGTCCACAACTCACTTGTGTTCTACTCGTGCATATAACATCAACGCATAAAACCTAGGCTCGGATGCCACTGTTGGGGAACGTAGTAATTTCAAAAAATTTCCTACGCACATGCAAGATCATGGTGATGATATAGCAACGAGGGGAGAGTGTTGTCTACGTACCCTCGTAGACCGAAGCGGAAGCGTTGACGCAACGTAGAGGAAGTAGTCGTACGTCCTCCGGTTCAACCGATCCAAGTACCGTTACTCCGGCACCTCCGAGTTCTTGACACGCGTACAGCTCGATGACGCACCCTCGATCTCCGATCCAGCAGAGGCGCCGAGGGGGAGTTCCGTCAGCACGACGGCGTGGTGACGATCTTGATGTTCTCCTGTTGCAGGGCTTCGCCTAAGCACCGCTACAATATGACCGAGGTGTAATATCGTGGAGGGGGGCACCGCACACGGCTAAGGAACGATCAATGATCAACTTGTGTGTTCTAGGGTGCCCCCCTACCCCCGTATATAAAGGAGGGAGGGAGGAGGTGGCCGGCCCTAGGGGGGCGCGCCATGAGGAGGGGGAAACCTACTCCAAGTAGGTTTCCCTCTCTTTTCCTTATCTTATTTGGAGGGGGAAGGAAAGAGTACTAGTATTAGGAAGTAGTACTAGTAGTAGTAATAGGAAGAGGGGGAAGGAGAAAGGAAAGGGGGGGCCGGCCCCCTCCCCAATTCGGATTGGGCTTGGGGGGGCGCGCCCCCCTCCCTTGCTCCTTCTCTCTTCTTCCTACATGGGCCCAATAAGGCCCATATACCTCCCGGGGGGTTCCGGTAACCTCCCGGGGCTCCAAACTTCTCCGGAACCTTTCCGGTGTCCAAATATATCCGTCCAATATATCAATCTTTATGTCTCGACCATTTCGAGACTCCTCGTCATGTCCGCAATCATATCCGGGACTCCGAACAACCTTCGGTACATCAAAATACATAAACTCATAATATAACTGTCATCGAAACCTTAAGCGTGCGGACCCTACGGTTCGAGAACGATGTAGACATGACTGAGACACATCTCTGGTCAATAACCAATAGCGGGACCTGGATGCCCATATTGGTTCCTACATATTCTACGAAGATCTTTATCGGTCAAACCGCATAACAACATACGTTGTTCCCTTTGTCATCGGTATGTTACTTGTCCGAGATTCGATCGTCGGTATCCAATACCTAGTTCAATCTCGTTATCGACAAGTCTCTTTACTCGTTCTGTAATACTTCATCTTATAACTAACTCATTAGTTACATGCTTGCAAGGCTTAGGTGATGAGCATTGCCGAGAGGGCCCAGAGATACCTCTCCGACAATCGGAGTGACAAAACCTAATCTCGAATTATGCTAACTCAACATGTACCTTCGGAGACACCTGTATTACTCCTTTATAATCACCCAGTTACGTTGTGACGTTTGGTAGTACCCAAAGTGTTCCTCCGGTAAACGGGAGTTACACAATTCTCATAGTTACAGGAACATGTATAAGTCATGAAGGAAGCAATAGCAGAATACTAAACGATCAAGTGCTAAGCTAACGGGATGGGTCATGTCAATCACCTCATTCTCCTAATGATGTGATCCCATTAATCAAATGACAACACATGTCAATGGTTAGGAAACATAACCATCTTTGATTAATGAGCTAGTCAAGTAGAGGCACACTAGTGACTATATGTTTGTCTATGTATTCACACATGTATCATGTTTCCGGTTAATACAATTCTAGCATGAATAATAAACATTTATCATGAAATGAGGAAATAAATAATAACTTTATTATTGCCTCTAGGGCATATTTCCTTCAAAGGACCCACACACTTCATCGGAGGAGACCCGCTGGCCATGGAATATTGCTCATCTTCTGTCTTACGACACCTGAGCCACTGGCTCTTGTGATGTACATATTTTGACAATGTATATATTATGATGAATATAATAAAGCTGGCATCCCTGATAATTCAGGGCCTCTGTCATTTCATTTCTGAGAATAATGAGTCTTTATTGTCACTTCATATGATCACTTGGGGGCTTCCTGCTCACTGAGCATAGCTATGACTACTCTCTTGATCCGGCTTGTACGCCATAGTTACCAAACACTTGGGGGCTTCCTTCTCATTGAGCATGGCTATGACTACCCTGCTGATCCGGCTAGTATGCCTATGTAACACCCACAATGCGGCTATATCTCCCACGTGTCGGAGCACGACTTAGAGGCATAACCGCATTGTAGGCATGTCGCAAGAGGGGTAATCTTTACACATCCCATGTACTGAATAAGAAAGAGGTACAGAGTTGGCTTACAGTCGCCACTTCACACAATACATAAATATAGCATTACATCATCCAGATACAATCAAGGTCCGACTACGGAACCAAAATAAAGACAACCCCAAATGTATAAGATCCCCGATCGCCACAACTGGGCTCCACTACTGATCGTCTAGAAAGGAAAAGTAGTAACGTCATGAGTCCTCATCGAACTCCCACTTGAGTTCAGTCGCATCCCCTGGAATGGTATCATCAGCACCTACATCTGGTTTTGGAAGTAATCTGTGAGTCACGGGGACTCAGCAATCTCACACCCTCGCGATCAGGACTATTTAAGCTTATGGGTAGGGAAAAGTAGTGAGGTGGAGCTACAGCAAGCACTAGCATATATGGTGGCTAACATACGCAAATGAGAGCGAGAAGAGAAGGCCAAAGCACGGTCGAGAATCTATGATCAAGAAGTGATCCTAGAACTACTTACGTTCAAGCATAACATGAGACCGTGTTCTCTTCCTAGACTCTGCCGAAAAGAGACCATCACGGTTAAACACGCTGTTGATCCATTTTAATAAGTTAAGTTTCAAGTTTTCTACAACCGGACATTAAGAAATTCCCATCTGCCCATAACCGCGGGCATGGCTTTCGAAGGTTCAAAACCCTACAGGGGTGTCCCAACTTAGCCCACCACAAGCTCTTACGGTCAACGAAGGATATTCCTTCTCCCAGGACGGCCAGATCAGACTCGGAATCCCGGCTACAAGACATCTCGACAATGGTAAAACAAGACCAGCAAAGCCACCCGAATGTGCCGAAAAATCCCGATAGAAGTTGCACATATCTCGTTCTCAGGGCACACCGGATTGTCCAAACTTCCGATAGGCCAACCCAGAGTTGCCCCTAGTGGCCACCAGCGGCTGACAAGTTGGACCAACACTTAGAGGAGCACTGGCCCGGGGGTTTAAAATAAAGATGACCCTTGAGTCCGCGGAACCCAAGGGAAAAAGGCTTAGGTGGCAAATGGTAAAACCAAGGCTGGGCCCTGCTGGAGGAGTTTTATTCAAGGCGAACTGTCAAGGGGCTCCCATTATAACCCAACCGCGTAAGGAACGCAAAATCAAGGAACATAACACCGGTATGTTGGAAACTAGGGCGGCATGAGTGGAACAAAACACCAGTCATAAAGCCGAGCCTTCCACCCTTTACCAAGTATATAGGTGCATTAAAGTAAACAAGATATAATAATGATATCCCAACAATAATCATGTTCCAACAAGGAACAAACTCCAATCTTGACCTGCAACTAGCAACGCTATAAGAGGGGTTGATCAAAGCGGTAACATAGCCAAACAACGGTTTGCTAGGACAAGGTGGGTTAGAGGTTTGACATGGCAATATGGGAGGCATGATATAGCAAGTGGTAGGTATTGCGACATATGCATATCAATAGAGCGAGCAACTAGCAAGCAAATATAGAAGTGATTTCGAGGGTATGGCCATCTTGCCTGCAAAGTTCTCTGAGTTGACGTAAGCTTGATCCTCGTAAGCGTACTCAATGGGTTCCTCGATCACGTACTCATCTCCTGGCTCTATCCAAAGCAAGAACACAAGCAAGGGAAACACAATCAACCACGGTGCAATGCGCAAGCAACATGATGCAAAACATGGCATCATATGCAGGATGTGATATGGAATGCATATGCGTGCTTCGGAAGGGAAAGATTGAACCAGACCTCAACTTGTAAAACCAAGAGTGCCGCTGGAAAGGTGAGTTGATTTCGGTCGAAATCGATATAAAGATCACCGGAATCGGATGCACGGTTTGCAAAAGGCAAGCAAAACAATAATGGCACAATTCTGCGATTAACAGCATGATGCCATCTAGAATGCAACAAGAAATTAAGTTACTACACTCTAACATAGCAACAAAGTACATGACAGTGATCCGCTCAAGATGCTTGACAAAAGATGAACACTGAGCTGCGGCTAAATCACACAATAGTAGGTTCAAACAAGCATGGCAAAAGTGCAAAAGATATCAGGTTCACATACTTGCTACATGATGAAAATAACATGTCAGGATTTAACATCAGGAAGCAATGTTTAGAGCAAGATAACAACATGCTACAGGAACATATCATGGCAAATCAAGGCATGGCATGAAACTACCCAAGCATATAACAAAAGTCCCTTACTGGCCATAAGCCAAAATGGATCAGAAAATATGGTGGCACCCATGTAAACATAGCAATTTTCATTAAAAGATTCAGACTTTGCAGAAAACTGGACATGGCAAAAACAGAGTTACCTAGGCATGTTTGCAAGCTCGATGCACTCACCACAAGGCATTACATGAAAAACTAAGCATACACGCAGCAAGAAGACATGTTCAAGAAGCTAACCATGGCAAGAACCATCTCATAGCATTCAAGGATCAAGTACAACAACCTTGGCAAAATTGAATAACATGTAAACAATCTGACAGGAACATTTTATAGCAAAAGTAGAGCAAGATTGAGTCATGCTAGGATACTCCATAGTTGCAAACAAAGACATGGATGGATAGAACATAACAGTATCTCAAAATCATCCTTACCGAACATGCTCAAAAGAGGCATGGATCACTCTGTAGCAACATGAATACATGGCATAAAATTAACATCAGGGAAATGACTTAGAAGAATTCTAAGTCCCTGAAATTAGCAACATCACGAGGGCTACTTTGCATGCTTGTGCTAGTCACCACATTGATCACAAAAATACATGGTATACACCCCTGTAAAGATGGCATGGCATAGCCCAAAACACATGTAGGGCTCAAGTTTGTAGGAGGCACGCATTAATCAGGGCAAAAATGACAAATGCCCATAATTTGATAAGAAACAGAAACTAACATTATATAGCACTCTTGCAACAGCATTTTAGGCATCGAGATGGCCTCAAACAAACATGGTGCAATGGAATGAAATGAAGAGCACATCCTAGCGAACAATTTGATATATTACACGCCCAAAACGGAGCTACGGATGAAGATGGCATAAAATTTATTAGGAAATTGACTTGGACGAAAAAAATCACCTCCGAAACTAGATCTAGGGTTTCGGGGCATGCAGATCGAGGTGGCGGTGCAAGCTCGCTGGAGAACCGGCCGGAGCAGCGGGGAAGGCGGCGGCCGGGCTCGGGGTCGCCAGATTCGGTCGCTCCTCGACTGGATCTGGCCCGAGCCCAAGAGGGCGAGGAGGCGGAGCGGCCGGTGCGGCGCGGGATCCCGGCGGCGGCCGGAGGCCCTGGTCGGCGGCGAGCAGCGGGCGAGATGGCGGCGAAGCTCGGGCGGCGGAGCGCGCAGAGGAGCAGGGCGGCGGGGACGACGCGGGAGGCGTGAGGCGGCGATGGGCTAGGCGGACCCGCTACGGGATCGCCGGGCTGCGGCGGCGGGTGGCGGCGGAGAGGCCACGTGTCAGGCACCCATAGGCTGCGGGCGGCAGCGTGAAGTTGTCCGGAAGGCGGCGGACATGTGCAGTGGCTTCGGGGCGATTTGATCTAGGGTTTCGCCCGAAATTTCGGAGGGGGCATATATTTATAGGTAGAGGGAGCTAGGAGAGTCCAAATGGAGTGTGGTTTTCGGCCACGCGATCGTGATCGAACGGCCGAGAGGATGGAGGGGGTTTGGAAGGGTTTTGGGTCAATTTGGAAGGGTGTTGGGCTGCAACACACATGAGGTCTTTACGGTTCCTCGGTTAACCGTTGGAGTATCAAACGAACTCCAAATGGCACGAAACTTGACATGGGGTCTACCGGTAGTATACCAACGCCACTTGGAAAATCTCATTCCAATCCAAGAAAGTTTAACACCCGCACACGAGAAGAAGCAAAAAGGGGACACCGGAGGACGTAGGATTGCCGGAATGCAAAACGGACAACGGGCAAAATGCTCGGATGCATGAGACGAACACATATGCAAATGCGATGCACATGATGACATGGTATGAGATGGATGACATGGACAACATGCAAAACAAAGACAAAACCCAACCACGAGGAAATAACATAAATTAGAGCCGAAACTGGCAAGAGTTGGAATGCAAATATGGCAAGTTACATACGGGGCGTAACAACACTCCACCACTACGAAAGGATCTCATCCCGAGATCTAGGACTGGAAAAACTCTAGATATTCGAAATGGAGGTGGTCCTCGCGTTCCCAGGTGGCTTCACAGTCTGAATGATGTGACCACTTCACTTTCAGGAATTTGATAGACTTGTTGCGAGTCTTGCGCTTAGTTTCTTCAAGGATAGCAATAGGATGCTCATGATGAGACAGGTCTTCTTGGAGATCAATCTCTTCGAAGTTGATGGTGTGTCAGGAGTCTTGAAACACTTGCGAAGCTGAGACACGTGAAACATGTCGTGCACGTTTGCAAAGTTGGATGGAAGCTCAAGTTGATAGGCGAGATCGCCTCTTTTGCCAATGATCTTGAAAGGACCCACGTATCTAGGGGCATGCTTCCTTTGATACCGAAGCGATGAGTACCTTTCATTGGAGAGACGCGGAGGTAGACATGGTCTCCGATCTCGAAAGCCAAGTCACGATGCTTGCTATCATACTAACTCTTCTGGCGCGATTGCGCGGCTTTGAGATTTTCACGAATGACTTTGCACATTTCTTCAGCCTCTATGATCAAGTCATTGCCAAGAAGTTGGCGTTCACCAGTCTCTTACCAATTAAGAGGAGTACATCACTTCCTGCCATAGAGAATCTCGAATGGGGCCTTGCCCGAACTCACTTGGAAGCTGTTGTTGTAGGAGCACTCGGCATATTAAAGACAATCTTCCCACTTCATACCAAAAGAAATGACACAAGCCCTGAGCATATCTTCAAGAATTTGATTGACTCGCTCGACTTGTCCACTAGTTTGAGGATGAAAGGTTGTGCTGAAGCGAATGCTGGTGCCCATAGCCTTCTGAAAAAGAATCCCAGAACTTAGAAGTGAAGATGCTTCCATGATCTGAAGATATCAACTGCGGAATGCCGTGCAAAGAGACAATCCTGGAGGTATATAGCTCTGCCAACTGAGCTGCTGTGATAGATTCTTTGATAGGAAGAAAATGAGCCACTTTAGTGAGCTTGTCGATGACAACGAAGATAGCATCATTGCCACGCTTGGACTTGGGAAATCCAGTCACGAAGTCCATCTCAATATGATCAAACTTCCATTCTAGAATGTCAAGAGGTTGGAGGAGACCAGCTGGTCATTGGTGTTCTACTTTCACTCTTCTGCAGACATCACATTCATTCACGAACTGAGCAATCTCGCGCTTCATTCGAGTCCACCAATACGACTGCTTGAGGTCATGGTACATCTTTGTACTTCCAGGATGAATAGAAAGGAGTGAATTGTGAGCCTCGTTCATAATGACTTTACGAAGTTCACCCTTAGGAACAACAATGCGATCCTCGAAGAATAGAGTATCTTTGTCATCAAGGCGATAACACTTGTACTTGGGTTGGCTCTTGGCAATCCCAATCTTCACCTTCTTCACCATAGCATCAAGAAGTTGAGCCTCACGAATTTGATCTTCCAAAGTAGGAGGGACTTGGAGGTTGGAAAGGAATCCTTGAGGAACAACTGTGAGATTAAGTTTGCGGAAAGCTTCACAAAGATCTGGTTGGAAGGGCTTGAGAATCAAACTATTGTAGTAAGCCTTCCTGCTTAAAGTGTCATCAATGACATTGGCCTTGCCTGGAGTATATTCAATACTCAAATTATACTCTTGAATCATCTTGACCCAACGAGTCTGCCTGAGGTTGAGGTTGGGCTGAGTGAAGATGTACTTAAGACTCTTATGATCAGTGAAGATGTCCACTTTTCTTCCCAACAAGAGATGTCTCCATGTTAAAAGAGCATGGACAACTGCCACCAACTCGAGGTCATGAGTGGGGTAGTTCTTTTCGTTGGGCTTCAACTGGCGAGAGGTATAGGCCACAACTTTCTTCTCTTGCATTAACACAGCACCGAGATCTTGCAGGGAAGCATCATAGAAAACCTCGAATGGTTTGGATTCATCAGGAGGAGCCCGAACTGGAGCTGTGACTAACTTCTCTTTGAGGGTGTTGAAAGCGATGTCATATTCAGGCGTCCAGACATACTTCACATGATTCTGGAGGAGGTTGGAAAGAGGGTTCACAATCTTAGAGAAATTCTCAACGAATCTTCGACAATAGCTTGCGAGCCCAAGGAAGCTGCGGAGTTGCTTCACATTCTGAGGCAGTTCCCAATTCACAATTGCAGACACCTTCTCAGGATTAATAGCTATGCCCTTGGCGGAGATGATATGCCCAAGGTAGATAACCTCATCGAGCCAAAACTCGCACTTTGAAAACTTCGCATAGAACTGATGTTCTCTGACTTTGTCCATCACCAATCTCAAATGCTTGGCATGATCCTCTTTGTTCTTGGAAAAGACCAAAATGTCATCGAGATAGACTAAGACGAAGTCATTTGTGTAGGGGTTGAAGATGAAGTTCATCATGCGAGAGAACATTGGAGGAGCATTGACAAGGCCGAAAGACATGACAGTGTATTCATAAGAACCATAGCTTGTTCTGAACGTTGTCTTGGGGATGTCTTGTTCACGAATGCGAATCTGATGATAGCCCATACGGTGGTCAAGCTTGGAGAATACTTGAGCACCTTTGAGTTGCTCGAAAAGCTCTTTGATGTTGGGAAGTGGGTACTTGTTCTTTATGGTCTTCTTGTTCAATGGACGGTAGTCGACACAAAGTCTGTATGTTCCATCCTTCTTATTGACAAAAAGAACACCACATCCCCATGGAGAAGAACTTGGTCGGATGAGACCCATATGCTCTTGTGTATCGAGTTGTTACTTCAGCTCCTTCAACTCTTCTGGTCCAAGCTTGTAAGGACGTTTGCAAACAGGTTCCGTACCAGGTTCAAGATCAATGAAGAATTCAACTAGCCGGTGAGGAGGCGTTCCTGGAAGCTCTACTGGAAATATGTCTTGATATTCACAAACGACTGTAATCTGAGAGATGGCATTCAACTCACCCTTCTCATTGAGAGAAAACAGTCGAATGGTATCATCACGAGCGGCAAAGACGATCACATCCTCAGACGAGTGTGTCAATTGAATCTGCCCGGTAGCACAATCAAGCTGAGACTTGTGCTTAGAAAGCCAGTCCATGCTGAGAATAAGATCAATATCCGAATTACCAAGGACCATTGGAGAAGACAGAAACTTATAGTCACCCATCTTGATAGAAACCTCCGGAACCATATAGCTTGCATGCAAGCATTTACCCGGTGAGACAACTGCTAACGGGCTAGGCAAATCTTGGAAAACCCACTCATGCTTAGATGCAAATGGTCTTGAGATGAAACAATGCGATGCACCAGTATCAAAAAGAACTTTTGCAGGAATATCTTTAACAGGAAGGTTACCCATGATCACTTCTGAAGAGTCCTCTGCGTGAGCTGCGTTCATCATGTTGACCTTTGCAAACTTGGGATTATGCTAGACCACTGGATTGCTGGCAGATCTCACAGGAGGAGGCGTCAGAAGACGCCTTTGGTTGAAGCATTTGTTTGCATAGTGGCCCTTCTGCTGACACTTGTTGCACGTAACCTCTGAGAGCGGCCGGTGATACGGAGCACTTGACCTTGGAGCATGAGACGAAGCATTGTTCTGAAAGGCTGGGTTGGGTGGGTGGGAAGATCCATTGCCACCTTTGCTCTTCTGCTGATAAGGCTGACGGAACAGAGGAGGAGGACGCAACCAGTACTTTTGCTGCTTAGCTACCACTTGAGTTGAAGAAGAAGAAGGAGTTGCATCTCTGACTCTCTTCTTGGAAGCATCGCACTTGAGCTGAGAAGCCTCTTGCTTTAATGCCATATTGTAGAACTCATCATACTTTTTCGGCTCAAAAAGCACAAGAGCCAGTTGCAGATCTTCTCTGAGGCCACCTCTGAACTGATAAATCATGCCCTTCTCGTCAGGGACGTCTTGCTTGGCGAAGCGAGCGAGCTTCTTGAACATGATGTTGTATTGGTAAACAGACAAGCTGCCTTGCTTCAGATTGTGGAACTCCTCACGCTTACTCTCAACAACACTCTGAGGAATGTGGTGAGCTCTGAAATCTTGGCGGAAATCATCCCAGGAAATTACACGACCTCCTCTGGAATCTTTGTATTGTTGATACCACTCAGCAGCTTGGTCTTTGAGTTGGAACGAAGAAAACTTGACAAAGTCCTCAGGCCTGACATTGCCACACTCAAAATGTTTGCAGATATCCACGAGCCAATCATCTACGTCTGTGGTCTCGACACAGTTACTGAAGGTCTTCGGCTGGTTTGCGAGGAACTGGTTGAGGGTAGCAAACTGAGTTTGATTGTTGCCATTGCCTTGATTTCCTTGGTTGCGCTCTTGCAAAGGGTTGCATAATCTACTGCGTGTTGGCGTTGGTAGCGGCCATTGCAGCTTGCCATGCCTCCGGAGGTGGAGATGGTGGCGGTGGTTCCGGATTCTGACGCGTTGGAGGAGCCATCCGGAAGAGGGTGACATCCGTTAGCATCTTGAAAGACATATATTCAAGCTGAATCAAATGGATCAAAATTGCAACATATATCCTTAGCATTTGAACAAGAATGAAAGAATGAATTCCAAAGTAAATGATCACACTTCCATAAATTGAGAAGCCACTTAGATAGTGGTAGATGAATAAAGCAACAAGGTACGGATATGAACAAATACTTGATAAGGATTACCCAATCACAAACCAAATATCCGCGGGAAGAAATACTAGAGCTACATGAATTCCCACCTATGAAACTCCCGAAACTTTCCGGTTATGCAATCAGGTGTTGGGGATACAAGGGAAGCATAATATCTCACCCAAAACTAGCAAATCCTACATCCGGCTGTATCCATCCTTCAACACATAACCAAGAAACCTTCGAAAATCATTTACCTCAACTTCGAAAAGCATCCGTTATACGAGTTATGGCAATACTCCCGAACTCCCGCCCCAGTACTGGGTGGCGTCGAGGTTATCTCACCAACAACTACATAAAAGAGACTTTCGATGTCGGCGAAACTCAAGTATTCCAGAACTGCAACGATAAAATTGTGACGACAACACCTCGGAGCTCAACCCCGAGACACTGCCACAACCCCTAAATGTCAGGAGGCACCAAGAATAATGTTCTCATCACAAAACCATCGGAACGATTCCAAGATACCCCCGTGATCCTAAATTTTTTTAGTGAAATTTGAGAAGAGAAGAGTCAAAACTCTACGTCAGGATGCCTCACCAGAGCGACGAAGGGACTGAGGAGTAAAAAGAATCCTACTCTCCGATATATATAATCCTAAAAGACTCAAAACATTTTTCTAGACTCAACAACGCCAGCGATTCGATCAAGCAGGGGGCTCCTAAGTCGGGAAAGGCTCTGATACCAACTTGTAACACCCACGGTGAGGCTATATCTCCGACGTGTCGGAGCATGACTTAGAGGCATAACCGCATTGTAGGCATGTCGCAAGAGGGGTAATCTATACACATCCCATGTACTGAATAAGAAAGAGGTACAGAGTTGGCTTACAATCGCCACTTCACACAATACATAAATATAGCATTACATCATCCAAATACAATCAAGGTCCGACTACGGAACCAAAATAAAGACAACCCCAAATGCATAAGATCCTCGATCGCCACAACTGGGCTCCACTACTGATCGTCTAGAAAGGAAAAGTAGTAACGTCATGAGTCCTCATCGAACTCCCACTTGAGTTCAGTCGCATCCCCGGGAATGGTATCATCGGCACCTGCATGTGGTTTTGGAAGTAATCTGTGAGTCACAGGGACTCAGCAATCTCACACCCTCGCGATCAAGACTATTTAAGCTTATGGGTAGGGAAAAGTAGTGAGGTGGAGCTTCATCAAGCACTAGCATATATGGTGGCTAACATACACAAATGAGAGCGAGAAGAGAAGGCCAAAGCACGGTCGAGAATCCATGATCAAGAAGTGATCCTAGAACTACTTAGGTTCAAGTATAACACGAGACCGTGTTCTCTTCCCGGACTCCGCCGAAAAGAGACCATCATGGTTACACACGCTGTTGATTCATTTTAATTAAGTTAAGTTTCAAGTTTTCTACAAGACATCTCGACAATTGTAAAACAAGACCAGCCAAGCCACTCGAATGTGCCGACAAATCCCGATAGGAGCTGCACATATCTCGTTCTCAGGGCACACCGGATTGTCCAAACTACCGACAGGCCAACCCAGAGTTGCCCCTGGTGGCCACCGGCGGCTGACAAGTTGGACCAACACTCAGAGGAGCACTGGCCCGGGGGTTTAAAATAAAGATAACCCTTGAGTCCGTGGAACCCAAGGGAAAAAGACTTAGTTGGCAAATGGTAAAACCAAGGTTGGGCCTTGCTGGAGGAGTTTTATTCAAGGCGAACTGTCAAGGGGCTCCCATTATAACCCAACCGCGTAAGGAACACAAAATCAAGGAACATAACACCGGTATGACGGAAACTAGGGCGGCAAGAGTGGAACAAAACACCAGGCATAAGGCCGAGCCTTCCACCCTTTACCAAGTATATAGGTGCATTAAAGTAAACAAGATATAATAATGATATCCCAACAATAATCATGTTCCAACAAGGAACAAACTCCAATCTTCACCTGCAACTAGCAACGCTATAAGAGGGGCTGAGCAAAGTGGTAACATAGCCAAACAATGGTTTGCTAGGACAAGGTGGGTCAGAGGTTTGACATGGCAATATGGGGGGCATGATATAGCAAGTGGTAGGTATCGCGGCATAGGCATAGCAATAGAGCGAGCAACTAGCAAGCAAAGATAGAAGTGATTTTGAGGGTATGGTTGTAACGCCCCAAGTCCGGAGCTTCAGATGCCTTCCATGTTTTAGAGTGTTGTCGGGTGTTTCGTTTTGGTTCGTTGCATCATGTGCATTGCATCATGTCATCATGTCATAAATCTTTTGCATCTCATCTAAATAAATGGCATGGATCTTTGATCCATTTAAACCGAGGGAATTCACTTGGTGATTCTCTTTATAACATATCCTCCCAATATTAGGGGGGTATAATAAATATTCCATCCCTTGGAAATTACCGCAACACACTTGCAAAATATTCCATGCTTTTCTTACTATATTCCTCGTCTCTAAACTTTGCCCTAAATTCTTTCTTCAACTTTCCGGAGTTCCACCAGTAACCTCAACATTTTTGGACACTTCTATAACCAAGCCCTAGTTCAAACCCATTTGAATTAAATTCAAATGAGTTTGAATGACATCTTCCAATCTTGCCTCTCCTATTTTTCGTGGACCGTGCACACTTTTACGCGTTCGTGAAAATAATCCCTGTGCCCAGATTCCACCCCTACCTTCTCTTTCTTTTCTTTCTCTTTTCTGTTTTGTTTTAAAAAGGAAAAGGTGAAAGAGAAGAGGGAAGGAGAGAGCAGCCCAGCAGGCCTCTGGCCACTTCCCTCCCCACGCTGGGCGACCTCCTAAGTCCAGCCGCAGCCAGGCCTACCCACCTTGGGCCAAGGCCCATCTCCCTAACTCCTCCAAACCCTAGGCCCAGCCATCCCATTCCCACCTAAACCTAGCCCGATCCCCTCGCGCCCCCCTTCTCTCGGTCTCCCTCTCGTTCCCGCAGCGCCGCCATATCCCCTCGATCCCCATCTCTCTCTTGCCCGATCCCCTAGCGCTCCTCGCAGCACCACCTCCCCCGATCCATCTCTTCTCCCTTCGTCCTCCACCTGCACCGCACCATAGGTAGAGAGGAGCGAGCGCCGCCTCCTCGTTCCTCATCCCTCTTCACCTCCTCGCCTCCCGTCGCATGGCCCGGCGCCAACACAGCTGCTGCTTCGCCGTCCTTCAGCTCATCGTCGCTTCCTTGCCCATCTCCGGCGCCATGCGGGTGGGCGCCAATGCCGGAGCTACTCCTTCCGCCGCATCGTCGGAGTACGCCGAGCGCCACCTACCCCATTTGGCTCCCTCGCCGGAGGCCGCCACCGCGACCCTGCCAGACACCGCCGACCCGGAGCACTGCGCCTCGGCCCCTGCCATGGGTACTGCGCCTGTGTCTTCGGCGCCCAACTGGAGCAGGGCCCCATGGACGCCAAGTCTCCCCATCGCTTCCCCGCCTCTCTGCCGCGCCAGGGACTCGAGCCCTCCACGTGCATTGCCGCATGGCTGCCGAGCCTGCCTCTGTCGTCATGCCCTTCTCCAACACCACCCCATCGCCTCCTCGCTGCTGCTTGTCCATCTACAGCCATAGTCCGACAGTAGCTCCACGAACACCTCCATCCGGTGCCTCCTTGGACCTCCTCGAGTTTGGCCACACCTCGACCCGCAGGACCGAGAAACGCCAAGTACCATCAAGTTCCTGATGGATGCGCCAAGTCCCTAGCGAGACCTGTTTTCCGTCAAGTTCGACTACACGGCTATGACCTCGGAGTTGGACCGCAAGCGCCAAGTACCCCACCGGCAAGACCACACGTACGCTCGAACGGCTACATACCGAAACGTTAAGTACCTCGTCGATATGTGTACGACTACCATCGCCGAAGACCGCGAGTACAACTACTTCCACATCGCACCGTGTACGACTACCGTTGCTTGGGTTCGACAAGACACCGAGTACCACTATGTTAGCCATGTACATAATACGCCAAGACCGGACCGACAAGTTCCCCGAGAACATATGGACCGCTACCGTTGATGTGCTTTTCGTCAAGTTCCACTACCGATGACCCCGAACGACTATGAAACATGAATGACTACTTCCCTCGATGAAACCCGCTCTGGAAATGCTCGCTTCGAAGGTATAACAGCCAAGACGACCTTCCGAGAATGAATGCATGTCGTATGAGATGCACCCTTGTTTGCCTCGAGTCCGAACTGTCGGTGCATGTTGCCCCTCTTTCGCCTTGCACCTAACCCGTGGGAACCCGGTTATCGGGAGCACCCCACCGTTCATCGCATGACACGCTCCCGTCACTTTCTTTTGCACCGACGTTTCAATGAGTTGTCGGAACCGGAACGTTGCCGTGGCACCGTTTCCTTATCGTCGCCGTGGCACCCCTTTCATTTCCGCCACGATGACAAATGTTTCGTAATGCTCTTGTCAAATTTAATAAACATTGCATAAACTTGTTCATGTCATCCACATCATGATACAACAATTAAAATGTTTAGATTGTTGTTGCACCAAATTACTAATGCATATGGGGATTCACCGGATTCGTTATTTGTTATATCCGGCCCCATTTAAATTGTTTAGTTGGTGTAGTTTTGTTATGCCTCACCTCTTGCCATGTTTAACAACATTTAAATTTGTTGATTACCTAACCGAGAGTGAACTAAATAATTGATGTGGTGTTCCGTCAATATGCAACTCGTTGCATATTGAGCTCCACTTAAGTTGTAGGATTGCTTGTGCACTTTGCCATGCCATGACTCATTAAACCAGACATGCATCATACTTGTTTGCGCATCGTGCCATGCTTATGTCATGGTTGTTTACTATGTTGTTTGCTTCTTTCCGGTGTTTGCTTCTTCGGGTTGGTTCCGGTAACGTCGCGTTTGTGAGGACCCGTTCATCTACATCCGTTTGTCTTCTTCATGGACTCGTTCTTCTTCCTTGCGGGATCTCAGACAAGATGACCATACCCTCGAAATCACTTCTATCTTTGCTTGCTAGTTGCTTGCTCTTTTGCTATGCCTATGCTGCGATACCGACCACTTGCTTATCATGCCTCCCATATTGTTAAACCAAGCCTCTAACCCACCTTGTCCTAGCAAACCGTTGTTTGGCTATGTTACCGCTTTGCTCAGCCCCTCTTATAGCGTTGTTAGTTGCAGGTGAAGATTGAAGCTTGTTCCATGTTGGAACATGGATATTTTGTTGGGATATCATGATATATCTTATTTAATTAATGCATCTATATACTTGGTAAAGGGTGGAAGGCTCGGCCTTATGCCTGGTGTTTTGTTCCACTCTTGCCGCCCTAGTTTCCGTCATATCGGTGTTATGTTCCCGGATTTTGCGTTCCTTACACGGTTGGGTTATAATGGGAACCCCTTGACAGTTCGCTTTGAATAAAACTCCTCCAGCAAGGCCCAACCTTGGTTTTACCATTCACCACCTAGCCTCTTTTTCCCTTGGGTTAGGCCAGCCCAAGGGTCATCTTTATTTTACCCCCCCCGGGCCAGTGCTTGTCTAAGTGTTGGTCCGAACTGAGTAGACTGCGGGGCCACCTCGCGGAAACTTGAGGGCTGGTTTTACTCGTAGGATGTCTCATTCGGTGTTGCCCTGAAAACGAGATATGTGCAGCTCCCATCAGGATGTCGGCGCATCGGGCGGCTTTGCTGGACTTGTTTTACCATTGTCGAGGATGTCTTGTAGAACCGGGATACCGAGTCTGATCGGAATGTTTCAGGAGGAGGTCTATTCCTTCGTTGACCATGAGAGCTTGTCATGGGCTAAGTTGGGACACCCCTGCAGGGTTTTGAACTTTCAAAAGCCGTGCCCGCGGTTATGGGCAGATGGGAATTTGTTAATGTCCGGTTGTAGAAAACCTGAAGTTGACCTTAATTAAAATGCATCAACCGCGTGTGTAACCGTGATTGTCTCTTTCCGGCGGAGTCCGGGAAGTGAACACGGTGTTGGAGTTATGCTTGGCGTAGGTTGTTTTAGGATCACTTCTTGATCATATTTTATCGACCGTGCTTTGCCTTCTCTTCTCGCTCTCATTTGCGTATGTTAGCCACCATATATGCTAGTCGCTTGCTACAGCTCCACCTCATACCTTTACCTTTCCCATAAGCTTAAATAGTCTTGATCGCGAGGGTGTGAGATTGCTGAGTCCCCGTAACTCACAGATTACTTCCAAAATCAGCTTGCAGGTGCCGTTGAACCGTGTAGATGACGCAACCAAGCTCAGGAGGAGCTCGATGAAGATCTTGTCCTTTGTGTCGTTTCGTTCTAGTTGATCAGTAGTGGAGCCCAGTTGGGGTCGATCGGGGACCCTGTAGCATTTGGGGTAGTCTTCTTTTATTTTGGTTCCATAGTCGGACCTTGATTGTATCTGGATGATGTAATGCTTTATTCATGTAATTGTGTGAAGTGGCGATTGTAAGCCAACTATGTATCTCTTTCGTTTATGTATTACATGGGTTGTGTGAAGATTACCTCACTTGGGACATTGCTTTCAATGCGGTTATGCCTCTAAGTCGTGCTTCGACACGTGGGAGATATAGCCGCATCGAGGGCGTTACAAGTTGGTAATCAGAGCCTTCCCCGACCTTAGGAGCCCCCACTGCTTGATCGTTTTTAGCGGCCGAGTTGTGTCTAGAAAAAATGTTTTGAGTCATTTAGGAATTATATATCAGAGAGTTTAGGAATTCTTTTTACTTCCCAGTCTCCTCATCGCTCTGGTAAGGCATCCTAACGTAGAGTTTTCACTCTTCTCTTCTCAAATTTCACTAAATTTTTTTTAGGATCACACAGGTATCTTGGAATCGTTCCGATGGTTTTGTGATGAGAACATTGTCTTGGTGCCTCCTGTCAGGGGTTTTGTGGAAGTGTCCCGGGGAGTTGAGCTCTGAGGTGTTGTCGTCATAATTTTATCGTTGCAGTTCTGGAATACCTGAGTTTAGTATGCCGACATCGAAAATCTCTTTTATGCAGTTCGTTGGTGAGATAACCTCGACGCCACCCGGTACTGGGGCGGGAGTTCAGGAGTATTGCCATAACTTGTATAACGGATGCTTTTCGAAGGTTGAGGTAGACGATTTCCGAAGGTTTCTTGGTTATGTGTTGAAGGATGGATACAGCTGGATGTAGGATTTGCTAGTTTTGGGTGAGATATTATGCTTCCCCTGTATCCCCAACACCTGATTGCATAACCGGAAAATTTCAGGAGTTCATAGGTGGGAATTCAAGTAGCTCTTAGGATATCTTCCGACAGATGTATGATATGAAATTGGGGTTCGACGTCTAGTGGTCCGCTTATTCACGGTCGGTTTTACAGTGGTCTCGTTGTGTCTTAAAGAGTCCTTGGCTATGTCGACTCGGGGACGCTTCGTATGTCATGTGCACTGCCTTGTACATGATGGTGCTGTACGATCGAGCCCGTGTAGGCCCCACCATGAAAACTTCGGACGAAATCTCTATCATATGTTTGTTCCGGCTTATTCTGCAAGCCAATCCTTTGTTTTGTTTTGAGTTGTGGTATTCAAGTTGCTTCAATGTCAAGTGTTGATTCCATACCTTCCCCAAATGGTGTTCTCATACTCCGATGTGAATACTAATCCTTCTCGATCATCGAGTTTGTCATTTCAATTCAACTGGCGTGTTTCTCTTCAAGTGGATCCGATCATTTCAACATCCGCAAGATCAAGTATCAGTTCTTCTCAACGCTATTTGTTTCATCCATCTCCAAATTGCCTTTGTTTTTCCCGCCCACCCACCCTTTTTCTTCAATGATTCAGATTTCTTATTCAAGTATCCTTTTATTGATGGGAAGTCTCTCCATCCTTTTTCCGTCAATATTCTTATCCGCTGATTCTCATGAAGATTTTAACGGAGTTTCTAGTGCACCATTATTCATTCTTTTTCTTCTCTAGTGGAACCAAGTCAAGCTTTGTGGATCATATCCTTTTTCCTCGTTTCAAATACCTTTCCTTACCAGTGCACCTCTTTATCATCCACCTCTCGCTATTCATTTGTTCCGGAATGCTAAAGATATCTCAGAAGATTCGTGTTTCCACTCTTAATCCGTTCAAGCTATTTTGAGGATGTTATCTCATTCAAGCCATTTAATTCAACCGGTGCAATCTCTCCTTTAATCGTTCTATGGTGTTTCTTTTGAGTGGGCCCTAACCCACAGGTCTTCTCCCAGGATCTTACCTGACTCTTCTTATTTTCCCGGAGCTATCCTAAATTCATTTCAAATTTGACGTAAGAATGATTCATCATCTGTCATATGTTTTTCTCCAAGTTCTTTCAAATTCTTTTCACCGTTGGCTCAACCTTTCTATTCGTCATCCCGGAGTATCTCAACAAGTCTTGGTGGTGTTTCTCGTTGTCATTCTCGGATTTTGAGGACTGAAGAAGATTTTCCTCTCAATCTTGCTCCATTCTCTTCAAGATTCATGATTCTAGCTTGTTGCCATTCTCTCATAATTGTTCGATTGTGAGAATTCTTTTTATCCATCCGGAGCAATTCAGGAGCCTTTTCAGTTTGTTCATCCGGAGTCCATCAATTCAGGTTTATTCATTCTCAGCTTTCAGCTATCATTCTCCAAATTTTATCGGTGCTTCGTGCAAGTGATCTTTAATCGGCTCGTGATCTCTTTGTTCACTTGTATCTAAATTTCCCCAAGTATCCTCATTTGTTTTCCAATTCTTCACGGTGTTTTTCTTTATCTTTTCTCCAATCGTTTTTTAATTCTTACGGTGGTTCGTGCGAGATTCCTCTTCTTTCGTTATCATATCAAATTCATTCGTTGTTTCGATTCCACCGGTGTTTCGTGGAAGGCATCCTCAAGTTGGCGCTATATCTATCTTAATCCTTTCTACGAGAATAAGTAGTATGCCAATTCCATTGCTTGTCATCAATTTTAATTGGTGAAGGATACGCATAATGTAATTCTTATTCTTGTTTCATCGAGTTTATTCAATTCCTGTTTTTCCGGAGTGGCTCATCATACTCATTCTTGGTTTCAAGTGCTCATCTTTCTTTCCCGGAGTTCCAAGCTCTCATCATCATGAAGTTCCATCTTAAATCATTACAAGGTTTCACCTTGTGTTTTCAACTTCTCTTTCTTTTCGTTATCCTTTTGTTTATCGGAGTTCTTCATGGAGGCTCTACATGTTGGTTCATCAAGGATTTAATTCCTTTTCGAAGTGTTCATTGAGATTCTTTTCTAAAGGAGCTCAAGTATTCTTCTTCGTGCAATCCGAAGTGCAATTCCTTCTACCATATCATTGGAGATGGTATTATGTCATTCTTGATAATTTGAGTTCATGTTTCATGATTCACTTGTTGTTAAGAATGAGATATTTTAAATTCATCAACCTCTTCGTTGGAGTTATCTTGTGTCATGTTTCACCTAAAGCCTTCCATAAGGTATGTTGCTATTTATGGTGCTTATAATTGACCCAAGTTCTTCATCTATCCTCCCGGTGAAATAAGTTTCTCGTCTCCTCGTTGTTATCAACCCAATCTAATTTTTTCCGTGAGTGGAAAGTTGTCACCTCATAATGTTGAGATGCCTTCTATAAGTCCACTTCAAGTTTGTCCTTCCGTTGTTGGTGTTCCAACAACTCCGTTCGACCCTTCTCCTAAGGATGCCTTTTCCAAGCTCATTCGAGATAGAAGATATTGTTTTCTCCTTCCGTTCATTCCATTCCATTTCTCTCTTTTCTTCCGGAGGCATTGTGATGTTGCTGTGTTCGTCACATCAACTCATTTTGCCAAGTTCATATTCTTTTCCTTGCTTATCCCATTTAACCGAGTGTTTGTGTCCTCTGTTCAAGTTCTTTCATTTTATCAAGTCCTTCATCTCTTTTCAACCGGAGTGCTGTTCGAATTTCTTCTTCCTTGCTCTTTTTCCTAATGGAGTGCTTTCAACTTCTCTCTTTCTCGTTGCATTCTTTCTTCCAATTTGTTCAACCTTTTCAAGGTCCTTTGGTTTCACTCGTTTGTCAAAGAAGCAAACTTAGTTTTACCTCTTCTCTTTCTCTTCCGTTTTTCCCTCCGGTGCCATCCTAGACCTCGGGACGAGATCCTCTCGTAGTGGTGGAGTGTTGTAACACCCCAAGTCCGGAGCTTCAGATGCCTTCCATGTTTTAGAGTGTTGTCGGGTGTTTTGTTTTGGTTCGTTGCATCATGTGCATTGCATCATGTCATCATGTCATAAATCTTTTGCATCTCATCTAAATAAATGGCATGGATCTTTGATCCATTTAAACCGAGGGAATTCACTTGGTGATTCTCTTTATAACATATCCTCCCAATATTAGGGGGCTATAATAAATATTCCATCCCTTGGAAATTACCGCAACACACTTGCAAAATATTCCATGCTTTTCTTACTATATTCCTCGTCTCTAAACTTTGCCCTAAATTCTTTCTTCAACTTTCCGGAGTTCCACCAGTAACCTCAACATTTTTGGACACTTCTATAACCAAGCCCTAGTTCAAACCCATTTGAATTAAATTCAAATGAGTTTGAATGACATATTCCATTCTTGCCTCTCCTATTTTTCGTGGACCGTGCACACTTTTACGCGTTCGTGAAAATAATCACTGTGCCCAGATTCCACCCTACCTTCTCTTTCTTTTCTTTCTCTTTTCTGTTTTGTTTTAAAAAGGAAAAGGTGAAAGAGAAGAGGGAAGGAGAGAGCAGCCCAGCAGGCCTCTGGCCACTTCCCTCCCCACGCTGGGCGACCTCCTAAGTCCAGCCGCAGCCAGGCCTACCCACCTTGGGCCAAGGCCCATCTCCCTAACTCCTCCAAACCCTAGGCCCAGCCATCCCATTCCCACCTAAACCTAGCCCGATCCCCTCGCGCCCCCCTTCTCTCGGTCTCCCTCTCGTTCCCGCAGCGCCGCCATATCCCCTCGATCCCCATATCTCTCTTGCCCGATCCCCTAGCGCTCCTTGCAGCACCACCTCCCCCGATCCATCTCTTCTCCCTTCGTCCTCCACCTGCACCGCACCACAGGTAGAGAGGAGCGAGCGCCGCCTCCTCGTTCCTCATCCCTCTTCACCTCCTCGCCTCCCGTCACATGGCCCGGTGCCAACACAGCTGCTGCTTCGCCATCCTTCAGCTCATCGTCGCTTCCTTGCCCATTTCCCGGCGCCGCGCGGGTGGGCGCCACTGCCGGAGCTACTCCTTCTGCCGCATCGCCGGAGTACGCCGAGCGCCACCTACCCCGTTTGGCTCCCTCGCCGGAGGCCGCCACCGCGACCCTTCCGGACACCGCCGACCCGGAGCAATGCGCCTCGGCCCCTGCCATGGGTACTGCGCCTGTGTCTTCGGCGCCCAACTGGAGCAGGGCCCCATGGACGCCAAGTCTCCCCATCGCTTCCCCGCCTCTCTGCCGCGCCAGGGACTCGAGCCCTCCACGCGCGTTGCCGCATGGCTGCCGAGCCTGCCTCTGTCGTCACGCCCTTCTCCAACACCGCCCCATCGCCTCCTCGCTGCTGCTTGTCCATCTGCAGCCATAGTCCGACAGTAGCTCCACGAACACCTCCATCCGGTGCCTCCTTGGACCTCCTCGAGTTTGGCCACACCTCGACCCGCAGGACCGAGAAACGCCAAGTACCAGCAAGTTCATGATGGATGCGCCAAGTCCCTAGCGAGACCCGTTTTCCGTCAAGTTCGACTACACCGCTATGACCTCGGAGTTGGAACGCAAGTGCCTAGTACCCCACCGGCAAGACCATATGGACGCTTGAACGGCTACAGACCGAAACGTTAAGTACCTCATCGATACGTGTACGACTACCATCGCCGAAGATCGTGAGTACAACTACTTCCACATCGCGCCAGCTGGCCAACGGGCCGGCCCGGCCCGGCACGGCCCGCCATGGCACGTTTAATAGCCGGGCCGTGCCGTGCCGGTCCACGGGCGCTGCTCCTTGGCCCAGGCACGGCCTGATTAGTAAACGGGCCGGCCCGATGGCCCGTTTAGCACGCTGGGCTGCACATTTCAGCCTGCTGGGCTGGTTTTTAGGCCTACTGGGCTGTATTTTAGGTATATATATATTATATAATCTAAAAAATATATAAAAAAATTAAACGGGCCGTGCCGTGCCGGCCCGCTGCCCAGGCTCCAGGCCCAGGCACGGCCCAAGGCGTGCCGCGTGCCGGCACGGCCCGTTTAGCCCGTGCCGTGCCTGGCCCATGCGGGCCGTGCCGGCGTGCTCGCGGGCCGGCCTGTTTAGCCCGGCCCGTTTGGCCAGCTATACATCGCGCCGTGTCGACTACCGTTGCTTGGGTTCGACAAGACACCGAGTACCACTACGTTAGCCATGTACATAATCCACCAAGACCGGACCGACAAGTTCCCCGAGAACGTATGTACCGCTACCGTCGATGTGCTTTTCGTCAAGTTCCACTACCGATGACCCCGAACGACTATGAAACGTGAATGACTACTTCCCTCGATGAAGTCGATCCGATCTGGAAATGCTCGCTTCGAAGGTATAACCGCCGAGACGACCTTCTGAGAATGAATGCATGTCGTATGAGATGCACCCTTGTTTGCCTCGAGTCCGAACTGTCGGTGCACGTTGCCCCTCTTTTGCCTTGCCCCTAACCCGTGGGAACCCGGTTACCGGGAGCACCCCACCGTTCATCGAATGACACACTCCGTCACTTTCTTTTGCACCGACGTCTCAATGAGTTGTCGGAACCGGAACGTTGCCATGGCACCGTTTCCTTATCGTCGCCGTGGCACCCCTTTCATTTCCGCCACGATGACAAATGTTTCATAATGCTCTTGTCAACTTTTAATAAACATTGCATAAACTTGTTCATGTCATCCGCATCATGATACAACAATTAAAATGTTTAGATTGTTGTTGCACCAAATTACTAATGCATATGGGGATTCACCGGATTCGTTATTTGTTATATCCGGCCCCATTTAAATTGTTTAGTTGGTGTAGTTTTGTTATGCCTCACCTCTTGCCATGTTTAACAACATTTAAATTTGTTGATTACCTAACCGAGCGTGAACTAAATAATTGATGTGGTGTTCCGTCAATATGCAACTCATTGCATATTGAGCTCCACTTAAGCTGTAGGATTGCTTGTGCACTTTGCCATGCCATGCCTCATTAAACCGGACATGCATCATACTTGTTTGCGCATCGTGCCATGCTTATGTCGTGGTTGTTTACTATGTTGTTTGCTTCTTTCCGGTGTTTGCTTCTTCGGGTTGGTTCCGGTAACGTCGCGTTTGTCAGGACCCGTTCGTCTACATCCGTTTGTCTTCTTCATGGACTCGTTCTTCTTCCTTGCGGGATCTCAGGCAAGATGACCATACCCTCGAAATCACTTCTATCTTTGCTTGCTAGTTGCTTCCTCTTTTGCTATGCATATGCTACGATACCGACCACTTGCTTATCATGCCTCCCATATTGTTAAACCAAGCCTCTAACCCACCTTGTCCTAGCAAACCGTTGTTTGGCTATGTTACCGCTTTGATCAGCCCCTCTTATAGCGTTGTTAGTTGCAGGTGAAGATTGAAGCTTGTTCCATGTTGGAACATGGATTTGGGATATATTTTATTAATGCATCTATATACTTGGTAAAGGGTGGAAGGCTCGGCCTTATGCCTGGTGTTTTGTTCCACTCTTGCCGCCCTAGTTTCCGTCATATCGGTGTTATGTTCCCGGATTTTGCGTTCCTTACGCGGTTGGGTTATAATCGGAACCCCTTGACAGTTCGCTTTGAATAAAACTCCTCCAGCAAGGCCCAACCTTGGTTTTACCATTCACCACCTAGCCTCTTTTTCCCTTGGGTTAGGCCAGCCCAAAGGTCATCTTTATTTTAACCACCCCCCGGGCCAGTGCTTGTCTAAGTGTTGGTCCGAACTGAGTAGACTGCGGGGCCACCTCAGGGAAACTTGAGGGCTGGTTTTACTCATAGGATGTCTCATCCGGTGTTGCCCTGAGAACGAGATATGTGCAGCTCCCATCAGGATGTCGGCGCATCGGGCGGCTTTGCTGGACTTGTTTTACCATTGTCGAGGATGTCTTGTAGAACCGGGATACCGAGTCTGATCGGAATGTTTTGGGAGGAGGTCTATTCCTTCGTTGACCATGAGAGCTTGTCATGGGCTAAGTTGGGACACCCCTGCAGGGTTTTGAACTTTCAAAAGCCGTGCCCGCGGTTATGGGCAGATGGGAATTTGTTAATGTCTGGTTGTAGAAAACCTGAAGTTGACCTTAATTAAAATGCATCAACCGCGTGTGTAACCGTGATGGTCTCTTTCCGTCGGAGTCCGGGAAGTGAACACGGTGTTGGAGTTATGCTTGGCGTAGGTTGTTTTAGGATCACTTCTTGATCATATTTTATCGACCGTGCTTTTCCTTCTCTTCTCGCTCTCATTTGCGTATGTTAGCCACCATATATGCTAGTCGCGTGCTGCAGCTCCACCTCATACCTTTACCTTTCCCATAAGTTTAAATAGTCTTGATCGCGATGGTGTGAGATTGCTGAGTCCCCGTGACTCACAGATTACTTCCAAAATCAGCTTGCAGGTGCTGTTGAACCGTGCAGATGACGCAACCAAGCTCAGGAGGAGCTCGATGAAGATCTTGTCCTTTGTGTCATTTCGTTCTAGTTGATCAGTAGTGGAGCCCAGTTGGGGTCGATCGGGGACCGTGTAGCATTTGGGGTATTCTTCTTTTATTTTGGTTCCGTAGTCGGACCTTGATTGTATCTGGATGATGTAATGCTTTATTCATGTAATTGTGTGAAGTGGCGATTGTAAGCCAACTATGTATCTCTTTCGTTTATGTATTACATGGGTTGTGTGAAGATTACCTCACTCGCGACATTGCTTTCAATGCGGTTATTCCTCTAAGTCGTGCTTCGACACGTGGGAGATATAGCCGCATCGAGGGTGTTACAAGTTGGTAATCAGAGCCTTCCCTGACCTTAGGAGCCCCCACTGCTGGATCGTTTTTAGCGGCCGAGTTGTGTCTAGAAAAAATGTTTTGAGTCATTTAGGAATTATATATCGGAGAGTTTAGGAATTCTTTTTACTTCCCAGTCTCCTCATCGCTCTGGTAAGGCATCCTGACGTAGAGTTTTAACTCTTCTCTTCTCAAATTTCACTAAATTTTTTTTAGGATCACGCGGGTATCTTGGAATCGTTCCGATGGTTTTGTGACGAGAACATTGTCTTGGTGCCTCCTGTCAGGGGTTTTGTGGAAGTGTCCCGGGGAGTTGAGCTCTGAGGTGTTGTCGTCATAATTTTATCGTTGCATTTCTGGAATACCTGAGTTTAGTACGCCGACATCGAAAATCTCTTTTATGCAGTTCGTTGGTGAGATAACCTCGACGCCACCCAGTACTGGGGCGGGAGTTCAGGAGTATTGCCATAACTTGTATAACGGATGCTTTTCGAAGGTTGAGGTAGACGATTTCCGAAGGTTCTGTGTTGAAGGATGGATACAGCTGGATGTAGGATTTGCTAGTTTTGGGTGAGATATTATGCTTCCCCTGTATCCCCAACACCTGATTGCATAACCAGAAAATTTCGGGAGTTGATAGGTGGGAATTCAAGTAGCTCTTAGGATATCTTCCGACAGATGTATGATACGAAATTGGGGTTTGACGTCTAGTGGTCCGCTTATTCACGGTCGGTTTTACAGTGGTCTCGTTGTGTCTTAAAGAGTCCTTGGCTATGCCGACTCGGGGACGCTTCGAATGTCATGTGCACTGCCTTGTACATGATGGTGCTGTACGATCGAGCCCGTGTAGGCCCCACCACGAAAACTTCGGACGAAATCTCTATCATATGTTTGTTCCGGCTTATTCTGCAAGCCAATCCTTTGTTTTGTTTTGAGTTGTGGTATTCAAGTTGCTTCAATGTCAAGTGTTGATTCCATACCTTCCCCAAATGGTGTTCTCATACTCCAATGTGAATACTAATCCTTCTCGATCATCGAGTTTGTCATTTCAAAAGCCGTGCCCGCGGTTATGGGCAGATGGGAATTTGTTAATGTCCGGTTGTAGAAAACCTGAAGTTGACCTTAATTACAATGCATCAGCCGCGTGTGTAACTATGATGGTCCCTTTTCGACGGAGTCCGGGAAGTGAACACGGTGTTGGAGTTATACTTGGCGTAGGTTGTTTTAGGATCACTTCTTGATCATATTTTATCGACCATGCTTTTCCTTCTCTTCTCGCTCTCATTTGCGTATGTTAGCCACCATATATGCTAGTCGCGTGCTGCAGCTCCACCTCATACCTTTACCTTTCCCATAAGTTAAAATAGTCTTGATCGCGAGGGTGTGAGATTGCTGAGTCCCCGTGACTCACAGATTACTTCCAAAATCAGCTTGCAGGTGCCGTTGAACCGTGCAGATGACGCAACCAAGCTCAAGAGGAGCTCGATGAAGATCTTGTCCTTTGTGCCGTTTCATTCTAGTTGATCAGTAGTGGAGCCCAGTTGGGGTCGATCGGGGACCGTGTAGCATTTGGGGTAGTCTTCTTTTATTTTGGTTCCGTAGTCGGACCTTGATTGTATCTGGATGATGTAATGCTTTATTCATGTAATTGTGTGAAGTGGCTATTGTAAGCCAACTATGTATCTCTTTCGTTTATGTATTACATGGGTTGTGTGAAGATTACCTCACTTGCGACATTGCTTTCAATGCGGTTATGCCTCTAAGTCGTGCTTCGACACATGGGAGATATTGCCGCGTCGAGGGCGTTACAATGGTCATCTTGCCTGCAAAGTTCTCCGAGTTAACGTAAGCTTGATCCTCGTAAGCATACTCAACGGGATCCTCGATCACGTACTCGTCTCCCGGCTCTACCCAAAGCAAGAACACAAGCAATGGAAACACAATCAACCACGGTGCAATGCGCAAGCAACATGATGCAAAACACGTTATGATATGCGGGATGTGATATGCAATGCATATGCTTGCTTCAGAAGGGAAAGATTGAACCAGGCCTCAACTTGGAAAACTAAGAGTGCCGCTGTAAAGATGAATTGATTTCGGTCGAAATCGATATAAAGATCACCGGAATCGGATGCACGGTTTGAAAAAGGCAAGCAAAACAATAATGGCACAATTCTGCGATTAACAACACGATGCCATCTAGAATGCAACAAGAAATTAATCTACTGCACTCTAACATAGCAACAAAGCACATGGCAATGATCCACTCAAGATGCTTGACAAAAGATGAACACTAAGCTACGGCTAAATCACACAATAGCAGGTTCAAACAAGGATGGCAAAAGTGCAAAAGATATCAGGTTCACAGACTTGGTGAAAATAACATGTCAGGATATAACATCAGGAAGCAATGTTTAGAGCAAGATAACAACATGCTACAGGAACATATCATGGCAAAGCAAGGCATGGCATGAAACTACTCAAAGCATATAACAAAAGTCCCTTGCTGACTATAAGCAAAAAAAGATCAGAAAATATGGTGGCACCCATGTAAACATAGCAGGTTTCGTTAACAGATTCAGACTTTGCAGAAAACTGGACATGGCAAGAACAGAGTTACGTAGGCATGTTTGTGAGCTCGATGCACTCACCACAAGGCATTGCATGACAAACTAAGTATACACGCAGCAAGAAGACATGTTCAAGAAGCTAACCATGGCAACAACCATCTCATATCATGCAAGGATCAACTACAACAACTTTGGCAAAATTGAATAACATGTAAACAATCTGTCAGGAACATTTTATAGCAAAAGTAGAGCAAGCTTGTGTCATGCTAGGGTACTCCATAATTGCAAACAAAGACATGGATGGATAGAACATAACAATATCTCAAAATCACCCTTACTAAACATGCTCAAAAGAGGCATGGATCACTCTGTAGCAACATGAATACATGTTAAAAATAACATCAGGGAAATGACTTAGAAGAATTCTAAGTCCCTGAAATCAGCAACATCACGAGGGCTACTTTGCATGCTTGTGCTAGTCACCATATTTATCACAAAAATACATGGCATACACCCCTGTAAAGATGGCATGGCATAGCCCAAAACACATGTAGGGCTCAAGTTCATAGGAGGCACACATTAATCATGGCAAAAATGACAAATGTCCATAATCTGATAAGAAACCTAAACTAACTTTATATAGCACTCTTGCAACAACATTTTAGGCATGAAGATGGACTCAAACAAACATGGTGCAATGGAATGAAATGAAGAGCACATCCTAGCGAAAAATTTGATATATTACACGCCCAAAACGGAGCTATGGATGCAGAGATACGACACGAAAAAAATCACCTCCGAAACTGGATCTAGGGTTTCGGGGCACACGGATCGAGGTGGCGGCGCGAGCTCGCCGGAGAACCGGCCGGAGCAGCGGGGAAGGCGGCGGCCGGGCTCGGGGTCGCCGGATCCGGTCGTTCCTTGATCGGATCTGGCCGGAGCAGAAGAGGGTGAGGCGGCGAGGAGGCGGGAGCGGCCGGTGCGGCATGGGATCCGCGGCGGCGGCCGGAGGCCCTGGTCGGCGGCGAGTAGTGGGCGAGGTGGCAGCGAAGCTCGAGCGGCGGGCGCGCGGAGGAGCAGGGCGGCGGGCCTGCTACGGGCTCGCCGGACCGCGGCGGCGGTTGGCGGCGGAGAGGCCACGTGTCAGGCACCCAAAGGCTGCGGGCGGCGGTGCGAAGTTGCCCGGCAGGCGGCGGACATGTCCGGTGGCTTCGGGGCGATTTGATCTAGGGTTTTGCCAGAAATTTTGGAGGGGGCATATATTTATAGGTAGATGGAGCTGGGAAAGTCCAAATGGAGTGCGGTTTTTAGCCACGCGATCGTGATCGAATGGACGAGAGGATGGAGGGGGTTTGGAAGGGTTTTGGGTCACTTCGGAAGGGTGTTGGGCTGCAACACACACGAGTTCTTTACGGTTCCTCGGTTAACCGTTGGAGTATCAAATTATCTCCAAATGGCACGAAACTTGACAGGCGGTCTACCGGTAGTATACCAAGGCCACTTGGCAAATCTCGGTCCAATCCGAGAACGTTTAACACCCGCACACGAGAAGAATCAAAAAGGGGACGCTGGAGGACGTAGGAGTGCCGAAATGCAAAACGGACAACAGGGAAAATGCTCGGATGCATGAGACGAACATGTATGCAAATGCGATGCACATGATGACATGATATGAGATGCATGACATGGAAAACATGCAAAACGAAGACAAGACCCTACCACGAGGAAATAACATAACTTAGTGCCGAAACTGGCAAGAGTTGGAATGCAAATATGGCAAGTTACATATGGGGCGTTACAGCCTGGAATGAAATATTACTTTGGGGAAATTGTTAATGGACAAAGCTTTGATGACCCTTGTAATAGGCTTGGACACCTTGTGTATTAACCAAAAAATCTTGTTATCCTGCCTTTATAAGTCTGCCACTCCACCCAGGTAATCCTGGAGTGACTCAACATACTCTTGACAGTCAATCTTATAAAGACCCTAAACTTGCCAAAGTTAAAACGGTGATTGGTCACATGAGGCCCGGCTTACAAGGTTTGAATGAAGGTTTAACTCAGCGGTTGTGTGGCCCTTGAAAAGCACTTGATTTTGAGTCTTGGCAGCCTATGAAAGACTTGTTTTTTAATTATATTTGATTTGAACATTTTTTAGATTCATCTCTTGGGACAAGTTAATACATGGTTGAAAACTGATGAGGGATATGTTGCCTTATCGTTCATATATGAATCTACCCGGCGTTTGTTAAGCCAGCCACGCTTTAGACTTTAAGTCGCCAACATATGATGATATTGTGCTTAGAGTACTGGCTCTAAGCTTTGGGATGTTACCCCTTGCTACATATGGTGTTATGAGCCAGCGGTATGAATCAATTGAACAGGGTGTTGTGCTCTCAATTTTTGGGTTGTAACCCTTACTGCACAGGTATGATAAGCCAGCAGTGTGAGCAAATATCACATGTATGATATTTTGTTATGATTATATGAGGTTGTGATTAAGCCGACCCTGGTTATGGACTATTATAGTCACCAGTGATTTTTATATGGGGTATTGTGACCTGCCCTGGGGTAAACCGCCAGGGCACTTGTGATCTGTTTGTGTGCAGGAAAAATGATAAATCTGATCTGCATACTTGATGATATCACGAGCATAACTGGCACATGTTCAACTGACGGATCAACAGTGTTATGCAAGCAAAACATGCATGATGGCACGACAGATCAGAGTTTAACTAGCCTATTACAAGGCATCCGATGGACCAAAGAGGATAAGTGATTTTTGAAACATAAACATCAAAGTGCTATGATTAATAAAGTGGCTCATGACTCTTGGCGGGTTGAAGCCTCCGGATCATCCTGCTCCTCTTCTTCCTCTTCGGCTCCTTGATTATCCATCAGCTGTAAGTCAGGCGCATCCTAGTTGATACCGGTCAACGCTCTAAACACAACGTCATCATCCATAACGTTTGATGGATCAATGTCAGGAGCGAAGGTGTGCTTACGAATCGACGAGATGAGATCCGTCTCCTGATGAACCGACGCCTTCATTTTCTTGTTCTCGGCATCATAAGCCGCCTGGTATGTGGATAGATTGGTTTCTTCAGCCAACTTACTTGCTAATGGACGCATTACTCTTGCTATTTCTGCAAATTCATCAACACTGAAGGTAGATCCGTCCTCTTTGACACTTGGGTAACCATTGGCCAAATCTTCTAGATCCAGATCTGCTTGCCACGCCTTTGCCCGGCTTAAAGCAGTGAACACGCCAGCTCTGGCAGGTGCTCGCTTTAAATAATCAATCCTTTGGTCTAGCACTGATAACCTCTCCAATGTATCTTTGATGAGAATGGGTGGAGATTTCTTGTGCATAGCAGCAGCAATGGTAAGTTGGGTGCCAGTGTATAACTGTTCTACAAGAGTTTAGACAGCTTTAAGCCGGATGCACATATCTAAGCCCAACTTGGCGCTCTGAGAATCTGTATCAGTAAATTTATTGATAAGCCGACAGATGCTTAGAATAAGTTTATTGAAATGCAAAGGAGTGATGTTTCTTACTTACCGAAGATGGCTGACAACATGTTATTGCTCTGCTGCCTTAAACCGGCCAACTCGTCAATCACCGGTTTAAGTGCGGCTTCAGCATCCTCTGCTCTCTTCAATAGAGCCGCCTTCTCGGTCTCCCAGTGATACGTCTCCAACGTATCTATAATTTTTGATTGTTCCATGCTATTATATATTCTGTTTTGGATGTTTAATGGGCTTATTTATACACTTTTATATTATTTTTGGGACTAACCTATTAACCGGAGGCCCAGCCCAAATTGTTGTTTTTTTGCCTATTTCAGTGTTTCACGGAAAAAGAATATCAAGCGGAGTCCAAACGGAATGAAACCTTCGGGAGCATGATTTTTGGAACAAATGTGATCCAGAGGACTTGGAGTGGACGTCAAGCAACCAACAAGGAAGCCACAAGGCAGGGGGCGCGTCTACCCCTTGAGCGCGCCCTCCACCCTCATGGGCCCCTCGTTGCTCCACTCACCTACTTCTTCCTCCTACCTATACCTACGTACCCTGAAAACATCAGAGGGCACCATGAAAACCTAATTCCACCGCTGCAACCTTCTATACCCGTGAGATCCCATCTTGGGGCCTTTTCAGGCACTCCGCCGGAGGGGGCATTGATCACAGAGGGCTTCTACATCAACATGATAGCCTCTCCGCTGATGTGTGAGTAGTTTACCTCAGACCTTCGTGTCCATAGTTATTAGGTAGATGGCATCTTCTCTCTCTTTGGATCTCAATACAAAGTTCTCCTCGATTCTCTTGGAGATCTATTCGATGTAATCTTCTTTTGTGGTGTGTTTGTCGAGATCTGATGAATTGTGGGTTTATGATCAAGATTATCTATGAACAATATTTGAATCTTCTCTGAATTCTTTTATGTATGGTTGGTTATCTTTGCAAGTATCTTCGAATTATCAGTTTGGTTTGGCCTACTAGATTGATCTTTCTTGCAATGGGAGAAGTGCTTAGCTTTGGGTTCAATCTTGTGGTGCTCGATCCCAGTGACAGTAGGGGAAACGACACGTATTGTATTGTTGCCATGAAGGATAAAAAGATGGGGTTTATATCATATTGCTTGAGTTTATCCCTCTACATCATGTCATCTTACCTAAGGCGTTACTCTATTCTTATGAACTTAATACTCTAGATGCATGCTGGATAGTGGTCGATGCATGGAGTAATACTAGTAGATGAAGGCAGGAGTCGGTCTACTTGTCACGGACGTGATGCCTATACACATGTTCATGCCTAGATATTCTCATAATTATTCGCTTTTCTATCAATTGCTCGACAGTAATTTGTTCACCCACCGTAATACTTATGCTATCTTGAGAGAAGCCACTAGTGAAACCTATGGCCCCCGGGTCTATTTTCCATCATACAAGTTTCCAATCTATTTTATTTTGCAATCTTTACTTTCAATTTATATCATAAAAATACCAAAAATATTTATCTTATTATTATTATCTCTATCAGATCTCACTCTTGCAAGTGGCCGTGAAGGGATTGACAACCCCTTTATCGCATTGGTTGCGAGGTTTTTATTTGTTTGTGTAGGTACGAGGTGACTCACGCGTGGTCTCCTACTGGATTGATAACTTGGTTCTCAAAAACGGAGGGAAATGCTTACGCTGCTTTGTTGCATCACCCTTTCCTCTTCAAGGGAAAACCAACGCCTTCTCAAGAGGTAGCAACCAGCCGTTTTTATCAGTATTGAAGTTTTGCTTAAGCTGCTCAATGTTTTCTAAAACAGTCTTCAGTTCTGACTTGGCCTTGGATGTCCCAGATTGTTGAGTTTTAATGTTGGCCTTGAGATCATTGATCTGTGAATCCTTCTCAGTGAGTTCAGCCTGTGACATAAACAAACATGGAAGGTATTATGATCTTGATTAGTTTTGAAGTCCCAAGCATAATACAAGTATTTTCCTTGGCACTTGGGGGCTAATGCCTATTACTCTTAAGAACTTTTCGAGGTCCCAAGCACAATACAAGTATTTTCCTTTGCAGTTGGGGACTAATGCCTATTGCTCTTTTCAAAGACGAATTTATCCGCTGACTCGGGTACAATGATATGATCCGGTTTACCAAGGTTACATATTTAAATGTTGATTGATTAATGTTGGTAAGTCCCGTTTTAAGTATGCTAGTTAAATCGACCCTTGTGGGCTACGGATGTGAAGTTCGTTACTGTTACTTAAAGTCCCGGCTTAACTTGATGATTTAAGCCGACCCTTGGGGGCTACTAGTGATGATGTTCAGTTCTTTGTGGCAATTGGAAAGTCTACAACATATTCAACCCTATCATATCCTATAGACTTGGCGGTTGATAGACATATAATTATGAAGATAATAGTGATTGGATTACCTCATAGCGTTCCTTCATCAAATTGACTAAGCCGGCTTCAAAATCATGGCTGGTGTATAGACGGTTCACATAACCAGAGTGGATTTCTTGGGCACTGAACTGGGAGTAGTCTACTTTCCTCTTGCCTTTATCAGCAGCAGAAATTTCTTCCTTGGCAATGTGCTTGGATAAGGCAGTGGTGTTACTCGGTGCGGTATGACCAAGCCTGGTGATGGTGACATCGTCAGCCTTATCTTCATTAGGCTTGATGGGGCTTGGCGGTTTAGAGATGACCGGCTCAACATCTATTTGATCCATGGTGACGTCGTTCTCTTCTGGTGGCAGGTCATCAACGGTGGCTTCAGCAATTGGATGAGAGGATTATTGCTGTTTTTTTCTGGCTCAGAAGGGTTGGAGTCATCTGCCGGGTTGTTCAATTTCGCCTTTTTGCTGGGTATGGTCTGGCCACCCAGAATAAGAAATACACAGATGTCAGCATATTAATCTGGCATGAAGTTTCAATGATTGAATATACCCTTACAAAGGCATAGTCTTGAAAGTCGGGATTTGAGTTCTCGTTGAATCGCCGGAGGAAGAATAAGATGTTCCCTGATAATTGGAATCAGACGGATTAAGAGGTTGGTGAAAAAGACCCGCTGTCGGTGGGAAACGACACCTATGGGGTCACTGGGATCCCTTCTACGGTTGGTGGGCGCGGGGTTGTGCAAAGAGCGGGTCTGGCGGTCAGAACGCAAATCGTTTACCCAGGTTCGGGCCACGGAGACACGTAAAACCCTAGTCCTCCTTTGATGTACATTTGGGTGTTCTTGTGTTCTTGAACTAGTTGTCGTGGATCTCTAGTCCAAACGATCCGAATCCCCCTCCAGTACACCACGGGCCTCCTTTTATAGACAAAAGGGGTCACCACAGTGGCACACACAAGGTGGAAAGGTGTAGATGGGCTGAGTCTATCCCTTGCATCGTCGGACAAACGCATTTAATGCGCTGCCGACGTGCCCCTCTTGCTTTATTGGGGACGACAAAGAAGCTTGTCCCAGCTGTCGTCGCCTCGCCTGGCTTCGACGCGCGTCCAAGCTGACGAGGCGTTGTAGCACCACGTAGGCTGGCTGCTGGGCTGGCGCGGTGGTGGAGCTTTTACGAAGATGTGCATGCCACCACACAGGTGCTTGCTGAGTCGGTGTAGAGGCGCGCGCTGCCACGCGAATGCCTGCTCAGCTGGTCGAGCTAGCAGCTGTGTGGGGGCGGTGGTGGAGTCTTGGCAGGCGTCGGCCTGGCTGCGGCCCCGCAAGTGTCTTCGGCAAGGGCCTTGCTGGGGTCCCGACAAGGGTCTTGCCACAGCACCGCGGTCGTCCTCGGCAAGGTTCTTGCCGGGGGGGGGGGTCTCGTGGATTTCCTTGGCAAGAATCTCGCCAAGAATCGTCGTCCTTTGGTTCTCGTCCGATCTTGTGTATTTAGGATCCTTACAAAGATCTGCATGCCACCATGGAGGTGCCTCCCGAGCCTTGGTTCCAATGTGGTTGATGGTGTTGGAACCCCTTGGGCTCAAGGGTGACGCGCTCTGTTGGTGTCAGACAAGTTGCCTCCGCAAGGATCTTGCCGAGGCTATGGAAGCCACCCCGGCAAGGCCCTTGTCGGGGAAGTCCACCTTTCCCTCTTGCTCTCTTTGTGCCTCTGGTCTTGGTGTTGTTGTGGTCGTCTTGTGTTCCGGCTTCCCTCCCCTTCCCTGCTTAGTGTGGAAGTGGGAGCGGCTCTAACTGCACATGCACAAGTAAAGGGGTGCAAAAGGAGAGCTCCTACTTTTGTACATCGACAGGAGCCCCGGGCCTAGGCCACACATAAGCATGACGCGTTGTTGGGCTAGGGCCAGAACGGTTCGCGGGTAGGTGGGGTGTACTTTTAATGCAGTAACTTCTCCGTCCGCTACGCTTCCCCATGATCCATGTTGAATGCGCGACGTGGGGGTCATGCATGACGTGGGGGTCATGCATGGGATGGTTTCCGCACGCATGCATCACATCATGGTAAAGAGGCGGCTCACACCTTCCCCCTAAAAAGAGGAAAATGCAGAGGCGTGGCTCATTTACTGAGTGGGCTCGGGTCATGGTCTTCAAGGCACCCCCGCCCCACGACCGCGGGGCGGAGAACGGCCGTTTCGTCCGTCCCCTCCATTTCTGCTCGCCCGCCACGTATCCCCCGTGCTCTGAAGATGGTAGGCGGTGGGTGCAGGCCTTGAATGACGAGGCGGGGAAACGAGTCGCTGCTGATTGGGGCAGCGGGTCGGCCTCGATTCTCTGTGCCCCCGATGGTCGGATTGGCTGAGTGGGGCGGCCGAGTCCCGACCCCACCCCTTTATAAGAAGAGGGACGGGGATGGCACCCCACAATCTTTCATCACCCCTCTCCTTCCACCTCGGCTCCGCTCTTTCATCTGCCATGGCGAGAGGAGGCGCCGGTCCTTCGATGGTGGCGGCGAGGGTCTCTGCTCGACAGCGCGTCCCTCCTTCCCAAGAGCCCGCGGCGGCGGAGCTGGCCATGAGAGGAAGGGGGAGGGGCGAGGCCGAGGCCGGCGTGGCGCTCGGGGAAGAGGGGGACGGGGCGGCGCAGCGGACTTGCCTTCGCCAGCGATGCCTCCCCCAATGGAGGGCCACGTCGGGGACCGGCCTCGTGAGTTCTTCATCAGGCTGCGTCGGGCACCGTGTCGTCGCCTTCGTCTCCCTGCGCCATTCACTCGGGAGATGGAGCTCGGTCCGCCTTAGACCGTGAGGTTGCATATAAGGGGCTACGAAAACGGCGGCACGAGGGTCGAAGTCGACTTTCCCGCCCCTCACGTCATGTACCTTCGCCGTGGATGGAAGACCTTCGCTCGTATCCACAGTCTGACGACAGGGCTCATTCTCTATTTCAAATTAATGGAGAATGGCTTGCTCTCCGTCAAGGTCTTTGGAGACTCTGGAACTCGCCTGAAGTGCTGCGTGGAGAGCTCTTATGACAATGAAGACTCCTCCTCAAGCGGGAGTGATCAGGAGGACAGCGATAGTGACGAAGAGAGCGTCAAGCGAGGGCATGTCGATCTCGTCTCTGACTGGCCGCGTCGCCCCTCCCTCCGTCATGCTCTCTGTCGAAGGCCTTCCTCGTCAAGCTCTCCATCGGCGCGTTCCCCGGCTCCTCCTTTTTTCCTTCGCCTGGCGCACCTGGGAGGAAAAGGGCAACAACGGGGATCACATGGCACTTATCTTTTCTAGTTTGTAAGCCTGCGGGCACTCGTCAAATTTCAAAATTTGTAATCCCCTTGCTCGTGTACCCATTCCGTATGAATTGTACTTGTTTGCAACGTATGAATGAAAGGAAGGGTGTTTGCCGGGTTTTGTTTGCCCGTGGGCGAGGGCCACACCGAGGAACGTGTCCTCGTTATCTTAAGATGAACATGGTATCCCGGCAATAGGCCTTGCCGTCCTCCTACTCTATGGCCCGACTACGCTCACGCTCTTGGCGGAGGTAGGGGCCGAGTAGGATTAGGCCTTTCGCTCGCCCTCTTTCCATCGCACATCAACCAAGTTCCGGTCCAAAGTAGAGTTTTCGGACACGGGATGGAGGGGGCAAGATGATACGAGAGCGAGTGAAGCCTTATACGTTCAAGGTTCATACAGGTGCACGGAGTGGGGGGAGAAAAACTTATTTGACGTTGCAGCCCCAGGCAACCTTGGATTGCTGCGGTTAGATCCTTGTGTCTGCAGCCCCCGGTAACCTTGGTCTGTCGGGGCCGGAGCGCCGGCTCGTTCTTTTCTTCCCAATAGCTCAGCAGAAATGTCCGTGTACCCTGCGAATCAAACAAGACGGAAAGGAACAGAGTGACGCACACTCGACCTCTATGCTAGGGGTTAGCTGCCACTAAGCACTATCAAGCCTACCGAGGGAGAGACTCAACCTAGCATGCATGCTGTAACTTAGGGCGCCAGCGCTTCATTTATTTATGCTCAGGGTCTGCGCCTGGCTTTGTATAAAGGGTTACATGCCTTGCCGGCAAGGCTTGTACAAAAGGTGGTTTGCTGGGGAGCCCGGAAACCGCGCCTTATGGATAAGACTTGCGAAGATGTTCGATGTTCCAGGAGTTGCTCACTGGAATGCCACCTTCAGTCTCTAGGTGGACTGCGCCAGGCCTGGTGACTCGTATTACCCGATAAGGGCCTCCCCACTTCGGCGTCAACTTGTTGGAATTCTTGGCCGACTGAACATGCCGAAGAACAAGGCCGCCTTCCTCAAAGCTTCGGGCATGAACCTTGCGGCTATGGTAGAGGCGCAAGGCTTGCTGGTAGCATGCTACTCATACAACCGCCCGAAGATGATCTTCCTCAAGGAGCGTTGTGTCATCTTGCCGCAACTGCTCTTACTCAAGCTCATCATAAGCGAGCACTCAAGGTGACCCATATGTGAGTTCCATGGGGAGAACTGCTTCTGCCCCGTAAACAAGGGAGAAGGGTGTCTGACCGGTGGCTTGATTTGGCGTCGTTCTGATTGACCAAAGAACCGCCGACAATTCATGAATCCAGCATCGTCCGCACCTGCGTAGCCTGTCAAAAGTCCTTGTCAGGAGGCCTCGCAGCACTTCAATATTTTCCCTCTCAGCCTGGCCATTGCTCCGTAGATGTGCAACAGAAGCAAAACAGACCTTGCTGCCGAGGTCCTGCATGTAGTGCATGAAGGCATGGCTCGTGAACTATGTGTCATTGTCGATGATGATTCTATTTGGCACACCGAAATGACAAACTAGCCCCTTGAAGAATTTGACAGCTGACTATGATGTCCCCTTTCTCACTGTCTCCACCTCCGGCCACTTTGTGAACTTGTCGATTGCAACGTACAAGTATTCAAATCCCCCGATAGCATGGGGAAAGGGGCCCAGTATGTCGAGCCCCCAGACCGAGAATGGCCAGGAGAGAGGGATTGTTTGGAGCGCATGAGCTGGTTGATGAAGCTTATTCGAATGGAACTGACACGCTTCACACTTTGTTACTAGTGTCGTTGCATCCTGGAGGCAGTGGGCCAGAAGAAACCTTGCCGGAATGCCTTGCTGGCAAGGGTGCTTGACCCTATGTGGGAGCCACATATGCCTCCGTGTATCTCTGCCAACAACTCCAGTCCTTCCTCCTAGGGAATGCACTTCAATTTGACACTCTTTGGTCTTTTTCTGTACAGGACGTTGTCGACGAACTGATACATGGCAGACCGACGGGATACTTTCTCCGCTTCTTCCTGCTCCTCAGGGAGTTCCCCTGTTTGGACGAATTAGACAGTATGTTGTGCCCATGACAGAGCCTGAGGCTCGATGGCAAGGACTAAAGGCACTTCCTCTGCCATGGGAGCAGTTGTCTCTACTGCTAGGACTTGACATCCCGCCAGAGTCGGTTGCCCCATGGCTGGCTCAGTGTCCACGGCAACATCCTTGCCAGCGGCTCCTGGGAGAACAGCAAGAAAGTACTTGTCGGGGCCTGATTTCCTTCGCTTGTTCTGCTCTGTTGATAGTTCAACGGATGCTTGAGTCAGCCGAAGCACAAAAGTACCTAGTTCCATAGGTAGTTTGAAGGCGGCGCGCTTCGACAGGTAGTCGGCGATATCGTTCTCCACTCGGGGAACATGCTCCACCTGTATACCGTCAAAGCGCTCCTCCAGCTTCCTCACCTCATCCACGTAGGCCTCCATCAACGGGCTTTGATAACCTTTGTTGACTTGCCTGACAACAAGCTGCGAATCACCCCTGACGATGAGCTTCTTGATTCCGAGTTCTCCCGCGATCCTGAGACCAGGCAAGCAACCCATCGTATTCAGCAGTGTTGTTTGTGGACATCTCCTTGGGAAAGTGCATCTGGATTACATACTTGAGGTGCTCTCCGGTGGGTGTGACGACTAGCACACCAGCACCGGCACCTTGCAGCGAGAAAGCCCCGTCAAAGTACATAATCCAGTTGCGACTTGCCTCCTTGCCGGGAGGGTGGTCTCTTGGATCTCTATGTCTGGTGTTGAGGTCCACTCGGCAATGAACTCTGCCAAGACTTTTCTCTGGATTGTCGAAGTACTTTCAAACTTCAAACCAAATCTCGTCAGCTCCACGGCCCACTCCACAATCCTCCCGGTTGCGTCTGAGTTATGCAATATCTATTGCAATTGGAGGCGGGTGACGACGGTGATCTCGTATGCTTAGAAGTAATGACGCAGCTTCCTCGAGGCCATATGGAGTCCAAAGAGCAATTTCTGCACACTGGAGTACCTTGATCTAGCCCCCTGCAAGAGGGAGCTGACAAAGTAAACCGGGTGCTGCATCATTTTCTTCTTCTGCAGCACTTCGTCTGGTTACCCAGGCCCTGTCCCGCCAGCGTCAGACCCTGCCGGGGGCCTTGCCTCTTCGTCGACCTCCCTCTGCGCCACTAGTGCGACACTGACCACTTGGTTCATTGCCGCCAGGTATAGCAGCATCGGCTCTTGTGGTTTGGGCGCAACCATTATCGGTGTAGAGGAGAGGTATTTCTTCAAATCCTGCAGTGCTGCCTCGGCCTCTGGGATCCATTCCATTGGGCCCGCCTTTTTCAAGATTTTGAAAAAGGGAAGGGCACGCTTAGCAGACCTGGAGATGAATCTGCTCATGGCGGCAACGCAACCAGTGAGCTGACGCACATCCTTGATCCGCTTGGGTGCCTTAATCTGCTCAATAGCCTTGATCTTGTCCGGATTCGCCTCGATCCCACGCTGTGACACAAAGAACCCGAGAAGTTTGCCGGACGGGACGCCGAAGACACACTTCTCAGGGTTCAACTGGAGGTTGATCTTGCGTAGATTCGCAAATGTCTCTTCGAGATCTTGTACAAGTGTCGCCCTGTCTTTGGTTTTGACCACTATGTCATCCATATAAGCTTCCATATTTCTATATAGCTGGGGCTCAGAACCAATCTGGACTGCCCTTGCAAACATCGAGCCAGCACTCTTCAACCCGAAAGGCATCCGTAAAAAGCAATACGTGCCACATGGGGTGATGAACGTTGTCTTCTCTTCGTCTTCTCTTTCCATGAAGATTTGCTGGTACCCTGAGTAGGCGTCAAGGAATGATAACAGATCACACCCGGCCGTGGAGTCAACAATCTGGTCAATGCACGGCAACAGGAAAGGGTCCTTGGGACAGGCCTTATTGATATCTCTGTAGTCAATACACAGCCTCCACTTCCCATTTGCCTTGCGCACACCACCAGATTGGCCAACCACGTCGGATGGAGTACTCCTCTCACCAAGCCTGCCACTTCCAACTTCCTGATCTCCTCCGTAATGAACTCCTTTTGTTCCAAAGCTCGCTTCCTAGCCTTCTGCTTGATGGGTCGCGCATGAGGACAGACATCAAGATCGTGCTCAATCACCTCCCTGGGAACGCCGGGGATGTCGGATGCTTGCCATGCAAACACATCGACATTCACCCACAGGAAGGTGACGAGTGCGCTTTCCTATTTGCTGTCTAGGGTGGAGCTTATGGTGAAAGCCCCTCCCGTGCCATCCTCCTCGACGGACACCCTCTTGATCTTTGCTGCCGCAGCTTTAGATTTCTTGCTCTTGCAGGTGGAGCTCTCTGGCACGTCCGCGACGGGATCACAAAACTCTGAAGATGTGCGCTTGCCGGAGTGGGTGCGAGAGGTCTTGCCGGTCTTCTTCCCTGCCGGGGCTCCAGCGGCAGGAGCGAGTGCCTTGGTGACAGTCGCTGCAACTGCTTCTCGGTAGAGTTGGTCGGCGCAGATAAGTGCATCCTTCTTGTCGGAGGGGATGGTGATGATGGTCATCGGCCCCGGCATCTTCAGCATGTTGTAGGCGTAATACGCCACCGCCATGAACTTGGCTAGTGCCGGGCGGCCGAGGATCCCGTTGTAGGGCAAGGGGATCTCGGCTACATCGAAAACAATCCTCTTCGTCCTGTAGTTTAACTTGCCTGCAAACGTCACAGGCAGCGTGACCTTACCCTTTGGCTGACTCCTCCCCGGGTTGACCCCTTGAAACGTGCCCGTCTCTTCGAGGTCTCCATCAGGAATCTGCAGCCTTTTGATCACGACGGGCGAGATCAAGTTCAGACCGGCCCCACCATCAACTATCATCTTTGTCACCTTGAGGTTGTGTATTGTTGGCGAGACCAACAACGGCAAACACCCGACCGCAGTTGTGCGATCAGGGTGCTCCTCGGCGTCGAAAATGATAGGCGTGCTGGACCATTTCAGTGGCCTCTGAGCATCGAGTGATAGTTCCGTTGCTGTGATCTCACGCACCCACTACTTGAGCTGCCGGTGAGAAGTGTGTAGCGAGGCACCACCGTCGATGCACATGGCCTCTGTAGCCTTCTGGAACTCGTGCTCGCCGGACTCGTCATCTTTGTCATGATCATCATCTCCTTGCTTCTTGTCGCGGCCCCGAGCGGGCCTCTCTTGCTGATTATCGTTTCCGCGGTGGTCTCCTTGGCCGCCACACTTCTTGCCAGACCCCTGGGCGCCACCCTGGCCCTTCTCCTTGTCCCGCCTCTCATACTCAGCTTTTTGCTTCTCAGCAAGCAGCTCGACTTGCCGGCAGTTCTGGAGGTCATGGCCCTTGGTGCGGTGGATCTTGCAATATTGCTTGTCAGAGCCTCCTGGCTTGTCGGCAGCCACCAAGGACAGGCAAGTGGCGCACCCGGCAATTTCCTTGTCGGGGTCGTCTGCCTTGGCCTTCTTGGCAGCACTAGTGTCCTCGGATTCCTCGACGGCAAGCACGGTCTTTCCCTTGCGCTTCCTGTTGCGGCGCCGACCCTTCTTCGTCAGGGTGGCCGCGTCTTCGTCTGTGGAGTCAGTTTCTGTGCCGGCATCCTCGCCGGGGTACTTCCTCCCCTCTTCAGCTTGAGCGCACCTATCCGCTAGAACATAAAGTTCGGCCACATCTTTGACCTTGTACATCGCCAGCTCTTCACGCATCTTGCGGTTGCGCACATTCTAGTGGAATGTGCTGATCACGATGGCGGGATGAACATCTAGGGTGTTGTATTCCACCCGGCTGAACCTCTATATGTACTTGCGCCGGGTTTCACCTTCCTTCTGGGGATTATATGCAAATTGCTTGCCTGGCCATGAGCTTGGTGGCCTCCTGTAAAGGCGCCAACGAACTCATGGCACAAGTCCAACCAAGAAGAAATGGAATCCTTCGGCAAGTGCATCAGCCATGACATGACATTGAATTTGAGTGCTAGTGGGAAGTAATTGGCAAGCACCTTGTCCTCGCGGGCTCCAGTAGCTTGCATCACGATGGTGTAGATGCTGAGGAACTCTGACGGGTGGATCTTGCTGTTGTACTTCTCGCCAACGTCTGGCTTGAACGTGCGGTGGGAGGGCCACTGGAACTGCCGCAGCTCACGGGTAAAGGCCGGGCAACCCACCTCGTAGGGTAGCTCGCCAGAGCCCCCGGTGCTGGGTGGTCCATAGTGGGCCCCGCCCGCCTATCTGACTGGTGGCGTGCATCGCACCGGCGCTCGATGGTGGTTTGAGCGTCTTCACGGGCTCGCTCCCGAAGAACTTGGTGCTGATCGCGGTGGGTCCGTGGGTCGGACGTCGCTATGGAAATGTTATCACAAGTGTCGTCATGACGGATCGACACCCGCGGTGGCTGGCGTGGAGGACGAGAGTGCACCGTGGCCGCAGCACCCCCGATCCTTCCACCACTGGCATGCGACGGCTCGATGGAGCGACGACCAGAGGGCCCCGTCAGTCGTGACTCATCTTTGTTGGCAACGCCGACAAGGCTTCAGATGGTGGCTCTCCACTCGTCGAGCTTTTCCGCAGCACGAGGAAAGTCAAGGAGCAACTGCACACGTGCCAAAGGTTCTGCTGGCGTGGGTGGTGGCGAAAGCTGCATGGACCGTGATGCGCTCCAACTTCTAACCACGTTAGAAGGAGCTATATCACGGCCGGGCGGCTATACACCGTTTTTGCCAGCGCCTCGGCGCACGTGCTGGCCTTCTATGTCCCGCGAATGATGCACAAGACTCTTCTCATGACGGTGCCCAGGGTCACCAGCGTGGTGACGCTGCTCGTCGCGCACAACCTGGGAAGAGCGCGTCGGGGGCACCGGCGTAGGGGCCTCGGAATTCGCCGTGTTGCCTGTGGGTGGCACGACGCCGCCCCTGGAGGGCCCCATGCCGCCTGCTGGGGGCCTGGCTACGTCTTTGGATTTGGTAGCATGTGGCCCGTCGTCTCACGCATGAACTACGTCACTCGCCAGGCTTTGGCTGCCAGAGCGATACGGGTGTTCGCGAGCCGCGCCTCGGCTTCCGTCCGCGACCGCCCCCACAACTTGCTCGTACAGGTACGGGCCGTTTAGCCCCCGACGGACCGATCGCTGTGATCGTCTTCTTCTTGGGACGCATGGCGATGAAGAACTGCTAACCTAACTGCTAGACCAGATTTTCACAACTTCGCACCCCCTACCTGGCACCCAGAGATGTCAGTGGGAAATGACTCCTACGGGGTCACTGGGATCCCTTCTACGGTTGGCGGGCGCGGGGTTGTGCAAAGAACGGGTATGACGGTCAGCATGCAAATCGTTTACCCAGGTTCGGGCCACGGATACGCGTAAAACCCTAGTCCTACTTTGATGTATATTTGGGTGTTCTTGTGTTCTTGAACTAGCTGAAGTGGCTCTCTAGTGCAAAAGATCCTAATCCCCCTCCAGTATGCCTCGTGCCTCCTATTAGAGACAAAAGGGGTCTCCATAGTGGCACACAGGAGGTGGAAAGGTGTACAGGGGCTGAGTCTATCCACTGGCATCGTCGGACAAACACATTTAATGCGCTGCCGACGTGCCCCTCTTGCTTTATTGGGGACGGCAAAGAAGCTCGTCCCAGCTGTCGTCGCCTCGCCTGGCTCCGACACGCGTCCAAGATGACGAGGCATTGTAGCGCCACATAGGCTGGTTGTTAGGCTGGCGCGGTGCTGGAGCTTTCACGAAGATCTACATGCCACCACACATGTGCTTGCTGAGTTGGTGTAGAGGCCGCGCGCTGCCACGCAGATGCCTGCTCAGCTAGTTGAGCTAGCAGCTGCGTGGGGGCGGCGGTGGAGTCTTCGCAGGCGTGGGCCTGGCTGCGGCCCCGCAGGTGTCTTCGGCAAGGGCCTTGCCGGGGGCCCAGCAAGGGTCTTGCCGTGACACCGCGGTCGTCCTCGGCAAGGATCTTGCCGGGGGGGGGGTCTCGTGGATTTCCTTGGCAAGAATCTCGCCAAGGATTGTCGTCTTCTGGTTCTTGCCTGATCTTGTGTATTTAGGATCCTTACAAAGATCTGCATGCCACCATGGAGGTGCCTCCCGAGCCTTGGTTCCGATGTGGTTGATGGTGTTGGAACCCCTATGGCTCAAGGGTGGCGCGCTCCGTTGGTGTCACGCAAGTTGCCTCAGCAAGGATCTTGCCGAGGCTGCAGAAGCCACCCCGGCAAGGGCCTTGCCAGGGGAGTCCACCTTGCCCTCTTGCTCTCTTTGTGCCTCTGCTCTTGGTGTTGTTGTGGTCGTCTTGTGTTCCAGCTTCCCTCCACTGCCCTGCTTAGTGTGGCCGTGGGCGCGACTCTGACTTCCCGTGCACAAGTCAAAAAGTTTTGAAACCTACGGTCGAAGTTTGCGAGGCGCTAGGGTGTTTGGTAAGCTGGGAGATAAAATTTCACCGCCGCTGTGTCGAGTTGTGCGGCGCGCTTCTTGTTGTTGTGAGGAAAAGGGTGAGAAAATCTTACTTTCCAGCTTGCTTGTCGGGTTTTCTGTGTTGGCAGAGGGTCTGAGCCAGAGGAAAGGATAATTACCTCTTCGTCATCTACAGGGCTGGCCTCCGCATCATCCTGATAACAGTCATTGTCAATAAGATGTATGAAAAATGAGCCAAGGGAATCAAGTTCTACCTCCGACTCGTCATCATCATCTTTTTCATCCAAATTGAATAATTCGGCAGCATTGGATTTCTTCTTGGCAGGCCTTTTGGTAGCTTTACTCTTTGTCTGGGTTTTCTTTGGCTTCTCTGGCAACTTCTTGGTCCAGAAGGGTGAGTCGTCCTGTAAACATTGCATGAGTATTAACAGGCAGGACAAATAAAACTATGAGTCAAGGATGAGCTTGATTCAAAAACTTACAGCCGGTGGCTTATTTACGACGCATAAAGGACTCAATCCGACTTCACTGCAATCTTCAAAACTCTCATTCAGCAGGTTTTTTCATATTATTGTTGTCTTCCCTAGTCATTTCGGTCTAACAGTGGCGTTGAGGATATGTTAGCTCGCTGGTATACTCACACATTAGACTGGAACGGCGGCTTAAAGGCAAGATTCTCCAGGAAACCTAGCAACGAACTAGATCAATTCCGGTTAAACTGTTGGCTATTAAGGCCTGGAACTTTGCAAAACTAGCACATATTTCTTTCGTGCTGCTGTGATGATATGGTCCGAAAGATGATGTCAGCTACTAAGCCGGTTGGCGTGATAACTCGGAAGGGGATTTTCTCCTTCTAACGAAGTATCTTGGCAATAAAACCAAGTTTAGCTCCTGTCCTTGGGGTGACTTGGAAGATCAGCAACTGGGAAGATGGCCTCTTTCCGGCGCTATATAGATACGTCGCCTAGTTCCAGGATAGGTCCATCTGTGAATCATTCTGCCGGTTCAAGTAGTAGAACTCTCTGAATAGTTCTACAGTGGGCTCCTGTTGAAGGTACACCATGCAGAACACATGGAAATTGCAGATGTTTGAAACGGAATTTGGCCTGATATCTTGTGGATGGAGCTTGAAGAAATGCAGCACATCACGGATGAATCTTGGGCCGGGAGGGCTAAAACTCCGGTCCATATGATCCATAAAAACCACCACTTCACCATCTTTGGGCTCGGGGCGAGTTTCATTACCCGGAACCCTCCAATGGATGGCTTCTTTTTTTGATAAGACGCCAGTCCAAACATATTATTTCAGGTCTTCGGTGACCCGAGAAACTACCCAGTTGTAGGCGATGACAGTGTTGACCATCTTCGAAAACAAAACTCCTAAAGAAAGGAAACATTACCGGATTAAGATCATGCTATTAAACCAGACTATTGATTTAAGGGTAAAATGCTATGAACAATTAACTGGTTAAGCCGGGGATGAGCCTTGAAGTGTTGGCGGCTTAAAAGGGGACTAATGGTACCTACTGGATTAAGGATTTAGCTGTTAAGCTAGACATAGTATAACAGTCGGGATATATGTTGCTGAATTCAATTATGAGGAATCATGGTTAAACCGGAGATATATTGCCGGGTTAGGGAAGTTATAAAGAGTATGGTGGTGGTTTAACTAGATTTAGTGTCTTACGATGGATCACGGTTTGCGGTATAAGCCGCCATGGCAGTTATGGTACTTCAAATTTGGCTAAGTGATGGACGAACAGATTTCGCAAAGATGGAGTAGTAATTTTGGATCCACCACAGTTCAGAAAAGGCAGTAAAATTCTAAACCTAAGGTGGCGGCAGTGGAAAGTGTGGATGTTTCAATGAGACCTTCTATGGGGAGATGTTACTCTAATGATAAAAATGAATGCTAAAACTACCTCCGTATAAGGTTCATAGCCTATCCAGATTAAAAGCCACTCGAGTTGAAGGAAAAAGTGAAGAACATCAAGAACACCGATGAACTCCCAAACCCTAAACGCAGATCTAAGATGGAAAGAAAGGTGCACTTAAAGAAGATGAGGAGTAGCAGTGGCGAGCTGCAATTTCTAATCCAATCAGGTTGAAACAGCGGCCTGGGTTGGTGCATTAGTCGAAGGTCGCGGCAGCAGAGCTCGAGCGGCAGAGGAGACGCGAGACGAATACAAAGGAAGGGGTGAAAATGATAAAGACCCCCTGTCCCTATTTATAAGGGGGCAGATACAAGGCATGCACGGGAATCAAGGAGGCTGAAACCATCATGTGGGTATATGGATGCCTCGATTTTTGGGATGGTTATTAAGATATGGATCAATTATAATGTTCTGAACCACGTACAAAATTAATGTGAAGTGACGTCACGGCGATTTAAGAAGATTCTTTGAGCTGACATCATGGTGGGTTACAGCAAGATTTCTCAAACACGTGGTGCAACATTTTGACAATACTGGTATTGGAGATTGACATGAACAAGTTCAAGTCAACCTGGGGCCTAATGTTCGAGATATGACTATTGGGTATGAACCGCCCAGGAGGGGCCGGGTCATACCACTGGCGACTCATCAATGAAGAAGGCGGATCATACAAGCCCGTTGACGACCCAAGACCTAGAGGCGACTTGAGGCCCAAGAGGGTGAACCTCCATATGTGTATGACTTGTTTTGTAAGGCAAGAGCAGGTAGTCACCATGCCGGACACTTGTGTATGAGCCGGCCAGGACTCCGTGAGCCACCGAGCGTCGACCTGTGTATATAAAGGGACGACCCGACGGCGGCTTAGGGCAAGAAACAAGAGATCAAGAACTAGGTCAAGCGTATTTGCTCCCTCGCAATCGAAACCCAAATAATACAATCCCAAACTGGAGTAGGCCTTTTTACCTCCACCGCGAGGGGCCGAACCAGTATAAACCCTCTGTGTCCTTTGTCCTGATTAACGCCTTTAAGCTAACCTAGTTGCGATGGATCCACGACTAAGTCTTTCCGCTAGGACATTGTAACGCCCTCGATGCGACTATATCTCCCACGTGTCGAAGCACGACTTAGAGGCATAACCGCATTGAAAGCAATGTCGCAAGTGAGGTAATCTTCACACAACCCATGTAATACGTAAGGGAAAGAGATACATAGTTGGCTTACAATCGCCACTTCACACAATTACATGAATAAAGCATTACATCAATCAGATACAATCAAGGTCCGACTACGGAACCAAAATAAAAGAAGAACCCCAATTGCGATAATGTCCCCGATCGACCCCAACTGGGCTCCACTACTGATCAACTAGAATGAAACAACACAAAGGACAAGATCTTCATCGAGCTCCTCCTGAGCTTGGTTGCGTCATCTGCACGGACTCATCGGCACCTGCAAGCTGGTTTTGGAAGTATCTGTGAGTCACAGGGACTCAGCAATCTCACACCCTCGCGATCAAAACTATTTAAGCTTATGGGTAAGGTAAAGGTATGAGGTGGAGCTGCAGCAAGCGACTAGCATATATGGTGGCTAACATACGCAAATGAGAGCGAGAAGAGAAGGCAAAGCATGATCGAGAAACTATGATAGAGAAGTGATCCTAGAACAACCTATGTCAAACATAACTCCAACACCGTGTTCACTTCCTGGACTCCGCCGGAAAGAGACCATCATGGTTACATACGCGGTTGATGCATTTTAATTAAGGTCAACTTCAGGTTTTCTACAACCGGACGTTAACAAATTCCCATCTGCCCATAACCGCGGGCACGGCTTTCGAAAGTTCAATCCCTGCAGGGGTGTCCCAACTTAGCCCATCACAAGCTCTCATGGTCAACGAAGGAATAGACCTCCTCCCGAAACATTCTGATCAGACTCGGTATCCCGGTTCTACAAGACATCCTCGACAATGGTAAAACAAGTCCAGCAACACCGCCCGAATGTGCCGACAAATCCCGATAGGAGCTGCACATATCTCGTTCTCAGGGCACACTCAGATGAGCAGTCCGTACAACTAAAACCAGCCCTCGAGTTTCCCCGAGGTGGCGCTGCAAGGGGCTCTAGTTTGGACCAACACTCAGACGAGCACTGGCCCGGGGGGTTAAAATAATGATGACCCTTAGGAGCGCGACTCCCAAGGGAAAAACAGGCTAGGTGGCAAATGGTAAAACCAATGTTGGGCATTGCTGGAGGAGTTTTATTCAAGGTGAACTGTCAAGGGGTTCCCATTATAACCCAACCGCGTAAGGAACGCAAAATCCGGGAACATAACACCAATATGACTGAAACTAGGGCGGCAAGAGTGGAACAAAACACGAGGCATAAGGCCGAGCCTTCCACCCTTTACCAAGTATATAGATGCATTAATTAAATAAGAGATATTGTAATATCCCAACAAGTAAACATGTTCCAACAAGGAACAACATCTCCATGTTCCAACAAGGAACAAACTTCAATCTTGACCTGCAACTAACAACGCTATAAGAGGGGGCTGAGCAAAGTGGTAACATAGCCAAACAACGGTTTGCTAGGACAAGGTGGGTTAGAGGCTTGGTTCAAAAATATGGGAGGCATGATAAGCAAGTGGTAGGTATCGCAGCATAGGCATAGCAAAAGAGCGAGCAACTAAGCAAGCAAAGATAGAAGTGATTTCGAGGGTATGATCATCTTGCCTGAGATCCGCAAGGAAGAAGAGCGAGTCCATGAAGAAGACAAACAGACGTAGTCGAACGGGTCCTCACAAACATGATGTTACCGGAACCAACCCGAAGAAGCAAACACCGGAAAGAAGCACACAACATAGTAAACAAACCACACATGAACATGGTATGATATGCGGGATGCGGTATGCGATGCATATGCATGATTTGCAAGGGAATGAATGAACCTGGCCTCAACTTGGAAATCCAAGTGTGCCACTGGAAAGGTGAGATGATTTCTCTTGAAAACGATATAAAGATCGCCAGAATCGGAGGCACGGTTTGGAAATGGCAAGCAAAACAAATATGGCAACGGTCTGCGATTTACAGCAAGTGACCATCTAAATGCAACAAGAAAAACATGCTACAGCACTCAAACATGGCAAAACAATACATGGCAGGGATCCATTCATGATGCTTAACAAAAGATGAACACTGAGCTACAGCCAATTCATCCATTAACAGGTTCAAACAAGCATGGCAAAAGTGCAATTGGTAAACAGATTTCAGACTTAGTGAAATTAACACTAGTCTGTAATTTCAGATCAGGTAGCACACTTTGGAGCATGAAAACTATATGCTACAGGAACTTAACATGGCAAAGTAAAGCATGGCATGGAGCTACTCAAAGTGCTTAACAAAAGTCCCTTAGTGACCTTGAGCCAAAAGGGATCGGAAAATACAATTGCGAGCATGTGAACATGGCAAAAGCATAAACAGATCACAGACCTAGTGAAAAACTGGAGCATGCAAAATCAGATATCAAGTAGGCATGTTTACGAGCTCGATGCACTCACTACAGAGCATGGCATGACAAACTAAGCATACACCCATTAATAATACACAAAATACAAGCTAAGCATTGCAAGAAGAATAACATAGCATGCACGGATCAACTACAACATCATCGGCAAAATCACTAACAAGTAGACAATCTGCCCAGATTCGCGAAATGACAAAAGTAGAGCTCGGTTAACTCAAGCTAGGGTGCCCCATAATTGCAAACAAAGACATGGATGGATAGAGCACTACAAGATTAACAAATCATCCTTACTGATCATCCTCAAAAGAGGCACGGATCACTAAGAAACAACATGAACATATGGCATAATGAAATAAACAGATCAAGGACTTAGTGGAATTGCTAAGTCCCTGAAATCAGCATAAACAAATGCACCACTTTGCAGGCTTGTCCTAGTCACCACACTCATCACAAAAATACATGGGTTGCACCTCTGTATAGATGGCAAAACATATAAAAAACTCATGAAGAGCTCATGGGCATATCATGCACACATTAATCATGGCAAAAATGACAAATATCTAATTGGACCAGCAGGTCTGACAATTATCTCAAATAGCATTCTTCTAACAGCATTTCGGGCATCAAGATGAACTCAAATGAAAATGATGCAATGAGATGAAATGATGTGCTCTTTGAGGCGAACATTTTTATATGTTATATGCCCAAAATGGAGCTACGGATGCAAAGTTACGATGCGATGAACATGGGCATTTGAAACATGGAAAACTTGGGGACTTGGTGAAAATATAGACCTCCAGATCTAGGGTTCATCCGGCGCGCAAACCGAGACGGCGGCGGATCTCGCCGGATCCGCGCCGGAGAAGGTAGGGGGCGGCAGCTGGAGCTCCGGGCGGAGGAGGCTCTCACCGAAGCGCGGCCGGGGCGGCGGAGGACGCGGGCGGCGGCGCGGAGCACGTGCGGTGGCGAGGAGGATGGCGCCGGCGGTGAGCTTGCCTCGGCGGAGCGGCGAAGTCCGGCGATGGCACGCGGTGGTCGGCGAAGACGGCGGCGAGAGCCACGGCGGCATCGGGCGGCCGGTGCCGAAGGAGACGGCGGCGCGAGCGGGCCCGGGGCGCGGCCCTGTTAGCGGCGGAGAGGGCCGGACGCAGGCCCGAGCGGGCCGCGGCAGAGGGGGCCGGCCGGGTACACATGGCATGCTCCGATTGGGCGCGGGCGGCCGGAGGTTGAAATGGACACGTCCGCCGGCGAGGTTTTTGTTCGCCGTGCGAAGAGAGGGAGGGATCTAGGGTTTACACCGCGAATTTCGGAGGGGGAGGTGTTTATATAGGTAGAGGGAGCTAGGAGAGTACAAATGAGGTGCGGTTTTCGGCCACGCGATCGTGATCGAACGACCGAGAGGATGGAGGAGGTTTAGGTGGGCTTTGGGCCAAATTGGAAGGGTGTTGGGCTGCAACACGCACGAGGCATTTTCGGTCCCTCGGTTAATAGTTGGAGTGTCAAACGAAGTCCAAATGGTACAAAACTTGACAGGCGGTCTACCAGTAGTAAACCAAGCCCGCTTGACATGTCCCGGTCCAATCCGGAAATGTTTAACACCCGCACACAAAAGAAAAGTAGAAAGGACCACCGGAGGAGATAGGAGCACCGGATTGCAAAATGGACAACGGGGAAAATGTTCGGATGCATGAGACAAACATGTATGCAAATGAAATGCACATGATGACATGATATGCAATGCATGACACGCAAGCAATGACAACGCAACAACAGCGAATAAGCAGAGGACACCTGGCACATCGGTCTCGGGGCGTTACAACACTCCACCACTACGAGAGGATCTCGTCCCGAGATCTAGAATGGCACCGGAGGGACTACGGAAGAGAAAGAGAAGAGGTAAGACTAAGTTGCTCCTTTGACAAACGAGTGAAATCAAAGAACCTTGAAAAGGTTGAACAAATTGAAAGAAAGAATATAACGGAGAAGAATAAGGTTGAAGAACTCCGTTTGAAAAAAAGGAATTGAATAATAACTTGATTAGGTGATAGAACTTGAAAAGAGGGCACGACACTCCGGTTAAATGGACAATCATCAAAAGAACATGATCTTGACAAAACGAGATGATGGGTTGAAGAGAACAACAACACAATGCCTCCGGAATGAAATAATAGAAGTTGTATCGACGGAACAAAAGAACGGAGAAGAAAACAACATCTTCTACCTCCGATGAGCTTGAAAAACATCTTAAAGGGAAGGGTCGCACGGAGTTTTTGGAAACACAACAACGAAAAGATAAGCTAGATATGGTATTGTGGAGTACATCTCAAATTAAGAGATGAAAACCTGCCACTCACGAGAAAAAGAATTGGATTGATAAGAACAAGGAGACAAGAAACTTATTCACTGGGAGGATAAATGAAGAACTTGGGTCATTTATAAGCACCATAATAGCAACAAACCTTAGAGAAGGCTTTAGGTGAAATATAACCCAAGATAACTCCAATGACGAGATTGATGGATTTAAAATATCTCATTCATGACAACATGTGAATCATGAAACATGAATTCAAATTATCAAGAATGACATAATACCACCTCCAATGATACGGAAGAAAGAATTGCCCTCCGAATTGCAAGATGAAGAAACTTGATCTCCTTAGAAAAGAATCTCGATGAATACTTCGAGAAGGAATATTAATCCTTGATGAACCACCGTGTAGAACCTCCATGAAGAACTCCAGTAACAAAAGGATGATCAAACGAAAAGAAAGAGAAGTTGAAAGCACAAGGTGAATCCTTGTAATGACTTAGATGGATCTTCGTGATGATATAATTGAGAAAGCTTGGAATTGCGGGAAGAGAATATGAAACAATTGAAACCGAGAATTTTGATGAGGCTCCGGAATAAGGAATTAATCATTTGTATGAAACAAGAATAAGAATTGCATTATGTTTATCCTTCATCAATTTAAATTGATGACAAACAACGGATTTGGCATACTACTTATTCTCGAAGAAAGGATTAAGATAGATATAGCGGAAACTTCGGAAAACCTTCAACGAACCACCGATAGAATTGAATGAACGAAGATAACATAAAGATAACACCGGGAAGAATTGGAAAATGAAAGAAGATACTTAACAGAATTTAGATACCAGAGAACGAAGAGAACACAAGCTGATTAGAGATCACTTAAACGATGCACCGGTAAGATTTGGAGAATGATAGCTGAAAGCTGAGAATGAATAAATCTGAATAGATGGGCTCCAGATAGGTGAAAGGAATTCTAAAAATCAAAACAATTATGATAAGATGGCCTTGAGCTAGAACCACGACTCTCTGAGAGAACGGATAAGACATGGAGGTAAAACTCTTCTTCGGACTTCAAAATCTGAGAATGACGACGAGAAACACCACCATGAATCGTTGAGACACTCCGGAATGATTAAAAAAAAGAGGTTGAGCCAAAGATGAAAAGAATTTGAAAGATCTTGGAGAAAAACATATGACAGATGATAAATCATTCTTGCATCAAACTTTAGAAGAGAATTTAAGAATAACTCCAGAAAAATTAGAGGAGTCAGGTAAGATCCTGGGAAAAGACCTGTGGGTTAGGGCCCACTCAAAAGAAATACCGTAGGACGATTTAAAAGAGAGAAAGCACCGGTTGAATTAAATGGCTAGAATGAGATAACAATCTCGAAAATAGGTTGAACGGATCTTGAATGAGAATACGAGCCTTCTGAGATATCTTTAGCACTCCGGAACAATGAACAGCCAGCGGGAAATTATTAAGAGGCGCACCGGCATGAGAAGGTAAATGAAACGAGGAAAAAGGGATATGATCAACACCAAAAGCTTGAATTTGTCCACCAAAGAAGAAAAAGAACGAACATTGATGGAGTTGAAGAGCATCTTCATGAGAATCACCGGATAAGAACATTGACTGAAAGAATGGATTGGGTTCCCATCAATAAAATGGATAGTGATTAAGAAATCTGGGTCCTTGAAGAAAAAGGGTGGGTGGGTGGGAAAACAAAGACAACTTGGAACGGATGAAACGAACACCGTTGAGAAAGCTGAGATTGCATCTTGCAAATGTTGAAAATGAACGGATCCATTTGAAGAGAAACACACCGGTGAAAAGGATTGACACGACAAACTCGATGATCGAGAAGGATTAGTGTTCACCTTGGGGTATGAGAACACCGCTTAGGAAAAGGTATGGAATCAACATTTGACACTGAAGCAACTCGAATACCACAACTCAAAACAAAACAATGGATTGGCTTGCAAAATAAGCCGGAACTAACATATGATAGAGATTTCGTCCGAAGTTTTCGTGGTGGGGCCTACACGGGCTCGATCGTACAGCACCATCATGTACAAGGCAGTGCACATGACATACGAAGCGTCCCCGAGTCGGCATAGCCAAGGACTCTTTAAGACACAAAGAGACCACTGTAAAACCGACCGTGGATAGGCGTACCACTAGACGTCGAACCCCAATTTCATATCATACATCTGTCGGAAAGATATCCTAAGAGCTACTTGAATTCCCAATTATAAACTCCCGAAACTTTCTGGTTATGCAATCAGGTGTTGGGGATACAGGGGAGCATAATATCTCACCCAAAACTAGCAAATCCTACATCCAGCTGTATCCATCCTTCAACACATAACCAAGAAATCTTCGGAAATCGTCTACCTCAACCTTCAAAAAGCATCCGTTATACGAGTTATGGCAATACTCCCGAACTCCCGCCCCAGTACTGGGTGGCATCGAGGTTATCTCACCAACAACTGCATAAAAGAGATTTTTGATGTCGGCGTACTAAACTCAGGTATTCCGGAACTGCAACGATAAAATTGTGACGACAACACCTTGGAGCTCAACTCCCCGGGACACTTCCACTAAACCCCTGACAGGAGGCACCAAGAACAAAGTTCTCGTTACAAAACCATCGAAACGATTCCAAGATACCCGCATGATCCTAAAAAAATTTTAGTGAAATTTGAGAAGAGAATAGTCAAAACTCTACGTCAGGATGCCTTACTAGAGCGATGAAGGGACTGGGAAGTAAAAAGAATTCCTAAACTCTCCAATATATAATTCCTAAATGACTCAAAACATTTTTTCTAGACTCAACAACGGCTGCTAATAACGATCAAGCAGTGGGGGATCCTAAGGTCGGGGAAGGCTCTGATTACCAACTTGTAACGCCCTCGATGCGACTATATCTCCCATGTGTCGAAGCACGACTTAGAGGCATAACCGCATTGAAAGCAATGTCGCAAGTGAGGTAATCTTCACACAACCCATGTAATACATAAGGGAAAGAGATACATAGTTGGCTTACAATCGCCACTCCACACAATTACATGAATAAAGCATTACATCAATCAGATACAATCAAGGTCCGACTACGGAACCAAAATAAAAGAAGAACCCCAATTGCGACAAGGTCCCCGATCGACCCCAACTGGGCTCCACTACCGATCAACTAGAACGAAACAACACAAAGGACAAGATCTTCATCGAGCTCCTCCTGAGCTTGGTTGCGTCATCTGCACGGACTCATCGGCACCTGCAAGCTGGTTTTGGAAGTATCTGTGAGTCACAGGGACTCAGCAATCTCACACCCTCGTGATCAAAACTATTTAAGCTTATGGGTAAGGTAAAGGTATGAGGTGGAGCTGCAGCAAGCGACTAGCATATATGGTGGCTAACATACGCAAATGAGAGCGAGAAGAGAGGGCAAAGCATGATCAAGAAACTATGATCAAGAAGTGATCCTAGAACAACCTATGTCAAACATAACTCCAACACCGTGTTCACTTCCCGGACTCCGCCGGAAAGAGACCTTCACGGTTACACACACGGTTGATGCATTTTAATTAAGGTCAACTTCAGGTTTTCTACAACCGGACGTTAACAAATTCCCATCTGCCCATAACCGCGGGCACGGCTTTCGAAAGTTCAATCCCTGCAGGGGTGTCCCAACTTAGCCCATCACAAGCTCTCACGGTCAATGAAGGATATTCCTTCTAGCGGGAAGACCCGATCAGGCCCGGAATCCCGGTTACAAGACATCCTCGACAATGGTAAAACAAGTCCAGCAACACCGCCCAAATGTGCCGACAAATCCCGATAGGAGCTGCACATATCTCGTTCTCAGGGCACACTCTGATGAGAAGTACGTACAACTAACACCAGCCCTCGAGTTTCCCCGAGGTGGCGCTGCAAGGGGCTCTAGTTTGGACCAACACTCAGACGAGCACTGGCCCGGGGGGGGGGGGGTTAAAATAATGATGACCCTCCAAAGCGCGACTCCCAAGGAGGGAAAAAGAGGCTAGGGGGCAAATGGTAAAACCAATGTTGGGCATTGCTAGAGGAGTTTTATTCAAGGCGAACTGTCAAGGGGTTCCTATTATAACCCAACCACGTAAGGAACGCAAAATCCAGGAACATATCACCGATATGACGGAAACTAGGCCGGGAAGAGTGGAACAAAACACCAGGCATAAGGCCGAGCCTTCCACCCTTTACCAAGTATATAGATGCATTAATTAAATAAGAGATATTGTGATATCCCAACAAGTAAACATGTTCCAACAAGGAACAACATCTTCATGTTCCAACAAGGAACAAACTTCAATCTTCACCTGCAACTAACAACGCTATAAGAGGGGGCTGAGCAAAGCGGTAACATAGCCAAACAACGGTTTGCTAAAACAAGGTGGGTTAGAGGCTTGGTTCAACAATATGGGAGGCATGATAAGCAAGTGGTAGCCATCGCAGCAAAGGCATAGCAAAAGAGCAAGCAACTAAGCAAGCAAAGATAGAAGTGATTTCGAGGGTATGATCATCTTGCCTGAGATCCGCAAGGAAGAAGAGCGAGTCCATGAAGAAGACAAACGGACATAGTTGAACGGGTCCTCACAAACGCGATGTTACCGGAACCAATCCATAGAAGCAAATACCGGAAAGAAGCACACAACATAGTAAACAAACCACACATGAACATGGTATGATATGCGGGATGCGGTATGCGATGCATATGCATGATTTGCATGGGAATGAATGAACCTGGCCTCAACTTGGAAATCCAAGTGTGCCACTGGAAAGGTGAGATGATTTCGCTTTAAAACGATATAAAGATCGTCGGAATCGGAGGCACAATTTGGAAATGGCAAGCAAAACAAATATGGCAACGGTCTGCGATTTACAGCAAGTGACCATCTAAATGCAACAAGACAAACATGCTACAGCACTCAAACATGGAAACAAAATACATGGCAGGGATCCATTCATGATGCTTAACAAAAGATGAACACTGAGCTACAGCCAATTCATCCATTAACAGGTTCAAACAAGCATGGCAAAAGTGCAATTGGTAAACAGATTTCAGACTTAGTGAAATTAACACTAGTCTGTAATTTCAGATCAGGTAGCACACTTTGGAGCATGAAAACTATATGCTACAGGAACTTAACATGGCAAAGTAAAGCATGGCATTGAGAAACTCAAAGTGCTTAACAAAAGTCCCTTAGTGACCTTGAGCCGAAAGGGATCAGAAAATACAATTGCAAGCATGTGAACATGGCAAAAGCATAAACAGATCACAGACTTAGTTAAAAACCGGAGCATGCAAAATCAGATATCAAGTAGGCATGTTTACGAGCTCGATGCACTCACTACAGAGCATGGCATGAAAAACTAAGCATACACCCATTAATAATACACAAAATACAAGCTAGTCATGGCAAGAACAATAACATAGCATGCACGGATCAACTACAACATCATCGGCAAAATCGCTAACAAGTAGACAATCTGCCCAGATTCGCGAAATGACAAAAGTAGAGCTCGATTGACTCAAGCTAGGGTGCCCCATAATTCCAAACAAAAACATGGATGGATAGAGCACTACAAGATTAACAAATCATCCTTACTGATCATCCTCAAAAGAGGCACGGATCACTAAGAAACAACATGAACATATGGCATAATGTAATAAACAGATCAAGGACTTAGTGGAATTGCTAAGTCCCTGAAATCATCATTAACAAATGCACCACTTTGCAAGCTTGTGCAAGTCACCACACTCATCACAAAAATACATGGATTGCACCTCTGGATAGATGGCAAAACATATAACAAAACTCATGAATAGCTCATGGGCATATCATGCACACATTAATCATGGCAAAAATGACAAATATCTAATTGGAGCAGCAGATCTGACAATTATCTCAAATAGCATTCTTCTAACAGCATTTCGGGCATCAAGATGAACTCAAATGAAAATGATGCAATGAGATGAAATGATGTGCTCTCTGAGGCGAACATTTTTATATGCTATATGCCCAAAACGGAGCTACGGATGCAAAGTTACAATGCGATGAACATGGGCATTTGAAACATGGAAAACTTGGGGACTTGGTGAAAATATAGACCTCCAGATCTAGGGTTCATCCGGCGCGCGAACCGAGGCAGCGGCGGATCTCGCCGGATCCGCACCGGAGAAGGTAGAGGGCGGCGACTGGAGCTCCGGACGGAGGAGGCTCTCACCGAAGCGCGGCCGGGGCGGCAGAGGACGCGGGCGGCGGGGCGGAGCACGTGCGGTGGCGAGGAGGATGGCACCGGCGGCGAGCTTGCCGCGGCGGAGCGGCGAAGTCCGGCGATGGCGCACGGTGGTCGGCGAAGACGGCGGCGAGAGCCGCGGCGGCGTCGGGCGGCCGGTGCCGAAGGAGACGGCGGCGCGAGCTGGCACGGGGCGCGGCGTTGTTGGCGGCGGAGAGGGCCGGACACGGGCTCAAGCGGGCCGCGGCGGAGGGGGCCTGCCGGGTACACTTGGCATGCTCCGATTGGGCGCAGGAGGCCGGAGGTTGAAATGGATACGTCCGCCTGTGAGGTTTTTGTCTGGCGCGCGAAGAGAGGGAGGGATCTAGGGTTTGCACCGGGAATTTTGGAGGGGGAGGTGTTTATATAGGTAGAGGGAGCTAGGAGAGTCCAAATGAGGTGCGGTTTTCGGCCACACGATCATGATTGAACGACCGAGAGGATGGAGGAGGTTTAGGTGGGCTTTGGGCCAAATTGGAAGGGTGTTGGGCTGCAACACGCACGAGGCCTTTTCGGTCCCTCGGTTAACCGTTGGAGTGTCAAACGAAGTCCAAATGGTACAAAACTTGACAGGCGGTCTACCGGTAGTAAACCAAGGCCGCTTGACAAGTCTCGGTCCAATCCGGAAATGTTTAACACCCGCACATGAAAGAAAAATAGAAAGGACCACCGGAGGAGATAGGAGCGCCGGATTGCAAAACGGACAACGGGGAAAATGCTCGGATGCATGAGACGAACATGTATGCAAATGGAATGCACATGAGGACATGATATGCAATGCATGACACGCAAGCAATGACAACGCAACAATAGCGAATAAGAAGAGGACACCTGGCACATCGGTCTCGGGGAGTTACAGACATCTGTCGTGACAATTCGACAACACCTTTGCCTTATCCTCGTGCAATGACAAGTGAATAAACACTCATCTTGAGAATAACACATCTAGCATGGAAAATATTATCCCCCCCTCACCGCTCCGTGAGCGAAACGAACACACAAAAGAAGTTTATTTTTGAATATTAGAGATGGCACATGCAAATTTCCTTAGAACGGCAAAAGAATACTGCATATAGGTAGATATAGTGGACTCATGTGGCAAAACTGGGTTAAAGGTTTTTGGATGCACAAGTAGAGATCATACTTAGTGCAAAATGAAGGCTAGCAAAAGATTAAGAAGCGACCAACCAAGAAACGAATAATCTCATAAGCAAGCATTAAGCATAATTAACACCGAATAATGCACCACAAGTAGGATATACTTTCATTGCATGACTATCGACTTTCATGCTTGCATAGAGAATCACAAATATTAACACCAATATTCCTACTAAAGCATAATTACTCACCAACATAACTCACATATCACATCATCATATCTCAAAACTATTACTAAGAATCTAGTTTATTTTGTCCAACGATCTTCATGAAAGGTTTTATTGTATACTTCTTGGATATCTATCACTTTGGGACTAATTTTCACGTGTTGCTTTTGACAAGCTCAAACAAATATAAGTGAAGATCATGAGCATAATATTTCTTTCTTTCTCTCAATTTAATTTAAGTGAAGCAAGAGACGATTTCTTGAAAATTTTACTGACTCTCAAATAAATCTAAGTGAAGCAAGAGAGCATTTCTTCAAAAAGTACTAAGCACACCATGCTCAAAAAGATATAAGTGAAGCACTAGAGCAAGTCCATAGCTCATAAAAATTTAAGTGAAGCATAGAGAACAATTCTAACAAGTCATGACATAATTTTGGCTCTCTCAAATAGGTGTGTCCAGGAAGGAATCGAGACTTCAAACACAAAAAAACAAGTGAAGACTCATATTATACAAGACGCTCCAACCAAAACACATAGTATGTGACAAACAAAAATATAGCTTCAAGTAAAATACCGATGGTCGTTAGAAGAAAGAGGGGATGCCACTCGGGGGCATCCCCAAGCTTAGTTGGTTGCTCATATTTGAATAATAGCTTGGGATGCTGGGGCATCCCCAACCTTAGGCTCCTCTACTCCTTATCCCTCCATCCATCGTAAGATAACCCAAAACTTGAAAACTTCAATCACACAAAACTCAACAAAAACCTTCGTGAGATCCGTTAGTATAAGAATAATAAATCACTACTATAATTGTTGTATCAAACCAATTCATATTTTGTTCTTGCATTATATCTACTGTATTCCAACTTTTCCATGGCAAAAAATCATCAAAGAACACCATAGAGCCATCAAAATAAGCACACAACACAAAGAAAACAGAATCTATCAAAACAGAATAGTCTGTAGCAATCTGACTATTTCAAATACTTCTGTAACTCCAAAATTTCTGAAAAATTAGGACGACCCGGGAAATTTGTATATTGATCTACTGCAATTGGAGTGGGAATTTTATCATTCTCTTGTAAAAAATGATAATAATTTCATGAGCGCAAAAGTTCTGTTTTTCAGGAAGATCAAACAACTATCACCCAAGAAGATCCTAAAGGCTTTACTTGGCGCAGACACTAATTAAAACATAACAAATACAATCATAACAGTATCATAATTGTTCTAACACTCAAAAACGGAAGCAAAAAGCAAAAATAAAATTTATTCATTTGGTTGCCTCCCAACAAGCGCTATAGTTTTACGCCCCTAGCTAGGCATAAAGCAAGGATCTAAGTTTTGTCATCTTTTGTTCGAGATCCACAAGATGCCCTCATGATTGATTCATAAGGTGGCCTAATTCTTGTTCTAGAAAAGTGTTCCATACCCTTCCTCAAGGGAAATTGGAACTTAATATTGCCTTCTTCCATATCAATCACAGCACCGATAGTGCGTAAAAACGGCCTACCAAGAATAATTGGACCAGACGGATTGCAATCAATATCAAGAACAATAAAATCTATGGGCACATAATTTCTATTTGCAATAATAATAACATCATTAATTCTTCCCATAGGCTTTTTAATAGTATAATCCGTCAAGTGCAAATTCAAAGAACATTCTTCAAACTCGGTAAGACCAAGCACATCACATAAAGATTCAGAATTGTAGAAACACTAGCACCCAAGTCACACAAGGCAAAACACACATAATTTTTAATCTTGAATTTGATAGTAGGTTCCCATTCATCATGCAATTTTCTATGAATTGATACTTCTAATTCCTATTTTTCTTCAAGAGCTTTCATCATAGCATCAACAATATGTTTAGTAAAAGCTTTGTTTTATTCATAGGCATGGGGTGAATTTATCACGGATTGCAGAAAATAAATACAATCAATCAAAGAGCAACTATCATAATTAAAGTCTTCGTAATCCAAAATAGTGGGCACATCACTAGCTAAAGTTTTGACCTCTTCAAACCCACTTTTATCAATTTTCTCAACAAGATTTTCGCCCTTCGAATCATTGGGACGCATTATACCTAAATTGACTCTTCTCCAGTCCCTTTTTCATCAATCTTAACTTTACTAAACAAGGAATCAATAGAAGAAACACCAATCATTTTAAGATCTTCATCATTTTTTCAAAAGAAATCACTAGAAAACGCTTTTTCGAAAAAATCTCTTTTAGCTCTAAGCATAGCAGTTATTTTCTTACTTTCATCCACAGATGAAGAGCTTTAATTGATTCATCTACTTTAGGCACAAAGATTTTCATCTTGAGATTTTCCACGTCATGAGCAATTCTATCAACACTTCTAGACAAATCATCAATGTTATTCAACTTTTCTTCTATGGAAGTGCTGTAAACTTTTTGCGTGTTGATAAATTCTTTAATATTATTCTCAAGATCAGAGGTGTTCCTAGTATTATTATAAGATTGATTTCCATAGGATTTACCATAATTATTAGAGGAATTACTAGAAAAAGGCCTTGGATTAAAATTACCTCTATAAGCATTGTTATTGATATAATTTCGAGAGATAGAATTCACATCTATGTCATCACTATTTTGCTCAATAAAAGTGGACAAAGGCATATCATTAAAATCTATAGGAGCACTTCTACTAGCAACCAATTTCACTAGAGCATCAACTTTTTCACTCAAAGAAGAAATTTCTTCAATCTAATTAACTTTTTTACTAGTAGGAGCTGTTTCGGTATGCCATTGCGAATAATTTGCCATAATATTATGAAGCAATTTTTTGGCTTCACCCAAAGTAATTTCCATAAAAGTACTACCCGCGGAGGAATCTAAAAGATTACGAGAAACAAAATTCAACCCCACATAAAATTTTGTATGATCATCCAATGATTTAACCCATGAGTTGGGCAATTACTTAGCATCATTTTCATCCTTTCCAAGATTGTGCAACATGCTCATGTTCAAGTTGCTTGAAATTTGTGATCTGTGTTCTAAGGGAAATAATTTTTGCGGGCGGAAAATACTTAGTGATATAAGCATCTTTGCACTTAATCCAAGAATCGATACTATTGCGGGGCAAAGAAGAGAACCAATTTTTTGCAGAATGATGCAAAGAAAACGGAAATAATTTCATCTTCACCACATAATTTTCCACATCTTTATTTATTTTGCATATCGTATAATTCCACAAAGGTATTAAGATGGGACGTGGCATCCTCACCAGGAGTACCAGAAAATTGATCTTTCATAACAAGATTCAACAAAGCAGTATTAAGATCACAACTCTCCGCACTAGTGGCGGGAGGAGAAAGCGGAGTGCCGATAAAATCATTGTTGTTTGTATTTGCGAAATCACACAACTTATTGTTCTCTTGAGTCATGATGACTAACCAACAATATTGCACTCAAAAACAGATCCGGCAAGAAAACGGCGAATGAAAAAGAGGAGCGAATAAAACAACATATTTGTGTGAAGCGGGGGAGAGGAAAACGAGAGGCAAATGGCAAATAATGTAAATTGCGAGCAGATGATATTAGTGATTAGGAACCTGGTATATGTTGAAGACCCTCCCCGGCAACGACGCCAGAAATTCCTTTTGATGTCGCTTGAAGCTACGTCAGTTTGTCCCCAAAGAGGAAGAGATGATGCAGCACAACGGCGGTAGGTATTTCCCTCAGATATGAAACCAAGGTTATCGAACCAGTAGGAGAATCAAGAAACACAACGTAAACAGGACCTGCACACAAATACCAACTTATCGAAACCTAACGTGTTAAAGGGGTTGTTAACCCCTTCCGGGGTACGTCGCCTCAAGATAGGCAAACGGACATGAGGTAAATTTGTAGTAGATTGATAGATCGAACGCGAAAAAAAATAAATAAGGATAAATTGCAGCAAGGTATTTTTGGGTTTTTGGATTGATAGATCTGAAAATAAATGCAAGGAAAGAGTTGATCGCAAAGGAAAATATATGAGAAAGAGACCTGGGGGTAGTAGGTTTCACTAGTGGCTTCTCTCGAGAAAAATAGCAAATGATGGGTGAACAAATTACTGTTGGGCAATTGATAGAACTTCAAATACTTATGACGATATCCAAGCAATGATCATTACATAGGCATCACGTCCAAGATTAGTAGACCGACTCATGCCTGCATATACTACTATTACTCCACACATCGACCGCTATCTAGCATGCATCTAGTGTATTAAGTTCATGGAGAAACAGAGTAATGCAATAAGAATGATGACATGAAGTAGACAAGATCTATCTATGTAGAGATAGACCCCATCGTTTTATCCTTAGTAGCAACGATACATACGTGTTGGTTCCCTTTCTGTCACTAGGATCAAGATCCGTAAGATCGAACCCACTACAAAGCACCTCTTCCCACTTCAAGATAAATAGATCAAGTTGGCCAAACAAAACCCAAATACCGAAGAAGAAATACGAGGCTATAAGCAATCACACATAAAAGAGATCAAAGAAACTCAAATACTTTCATGGATATAAAAAGATAGATCTGATCATAAACTCAAAGTTCATCGATCCCAACAAACACACCACAAAAAGAGTTACATCATATGGATCTCCAAGAGACCATTGTATTGAGAATCAAGAGAGAGAGAGAGGAATCCATCTAGCTACTAACTACGGACCCGAAGTTCCACAAAGAACTACTCTCGCATCATTAGAGAGGCACCAATGGAGGTGGTGAACCCTATCTGAGATGGTGTCTAGATTGGATCTGGTGGTTCTGGACTCCGCGGCAGCTGGATGAATATTTCATCGACTCCCCTAGGGTTTTGCGAATATTGGTGTATTTATAGAGCAAATAGGCGGTCCGGGGGGCACCCGAGGTGGGCACAACCCACCAGGGCGCGCCTGGGCCTCCTGGCACGCCCCGGTGGGTTGTGCTCCCCTCGGGGCATCCCCAGGCACGGCCAGGGCTCATTGTGTTCCTTTTGGCCCATAAAAATCTCCGTAAAGTTTCGTGGCATTTGGACTCTGTTTTATATTGATTTTCTGCGATGTAAAAAACATGGAAAAAACAGGAACTGTCACTTGGCACTATGTCAATAGGTTAGTACCAAAAAATGATATGAAGTGACTATAAAATGATTACAAAAAATCCAAGATTGATAATATAACAGCATGGAACCATCAAAAATTATAGATACGTTGGAGACGTATCAGCAACGTTTTTACATTTCTGTGGGACTGCAGAAAGCGATATTGGTTTTGCTATCCTCCTCATCCAACTCCGTGCCTAATCTTCTCCAACAAGTAGTTAGTCCTAAAGAGAGATCGCAGAGGTTATCGGCTTCTATTTGTGTGTGTTATGTTTCATCATCTAGTTCCACTATTATTGTAATCACACTAACTGGATAACTTTGCAAACAGGGATGGTTAGTTTGATCTTAGTGGAGCTGCACAAAATGATCGGATTATGGTGTCCTCCATACACCTCCTTTTTGGCTACAGAGCTGAGTCAAACTAGCTGCCAACCAATGAGCATTATGTCCAGGAAATGGATCCATGCCTACGAACAACATCGATCAATTATATATTTTTCTTTATTTGTACACCTTCTCACAACTCTGTCTTCAGTTGTGATGTGAATATTGGCATTGATCTGTGAACCATTGAGATGCATTAGTAACCATGGTAGATTCATTTGTATTTGACGGAATGTTGTAACAAGATAATCTTGAGGCAAGAGGACGCATGCATCCTAAGTTGAAACCTTTTTTTCCGCGGGAACCAAAGTTGAAACCTTCATAGCATCACAGTACAATTTCATTAAAATTATGCGTACATATAAAGAAATCCTGAAGGATTGATAGCAATGCCAGAAACAATTCAACTTTGTTTCGCCGACATGTGGGGCATCCTTCATCTGGCTCCACCCGCCATGCAGCAATATTGAGTGCACAACTGCAGGGAAAGATTCTCCCGGGTCGTTGCGCCGCAGTAGTAATGACTAGTGAGCAGTCAAATCATAGAGCCCCACCTTTGCCAGAGTAAGTTGCTCGGACGAAGCAACCATCATTTCTCTATTCATTGAATCCACTGGTACTCCCATATTCCCAGAGTAATAAGTTGCTCGAGTGAAGCAACCATCACTTCACCTTTCCCACAATAAGTACTAGTACCTCCTTTTTTTACTCTAGAAACAACCACACGCGAATATTGGACGGTAGCAGCATGGCAACTGAATCAAAAATCGAAACCAACCAATGAACTACTACTAATGGTGAGCATTTGCTAGTATCATGTACTCCGTCTATCCATGTATATAGGGCTTAATGTATTTTCCGAGACTAACTTTGGCCCTGTTTGGATCCATGCGTTAGAGTTAGTTTGAGCTAGTTGGGGCTCAAATAGCCCTAAAGTATCCAAGCATGAGGGTTAAATTGGAGCAAGTTGCATCGAACCCACCAAAAAATACTATCCCACCCAAGAGGTGCTAATTGGAGATAGTTCTCATTGGGCACATTGAAAAATCACTTTTCTCTCTCCATCAACTGCATTTATGGTCCATCTAACCCTGTCACCCGAACACCTCTTTGGCTACAGTTAGTTCAGGGTTAGTCATGAGTTCGTCTAACCTCTAGGTAAGTTAGAGTATCCAAACAGGAGAAGTATAGGACATGTAAGTTGCTCAAAGCATACAGTCAAATTCGTACGTGAAAGGAATTTTTTTAAACGGAACATGAAAGGATCTTCGAATGATATAATTTTCAAATTATATAAAATCTTATCTATAGTCAAGGGCATCCTCGAATAATACACTAGGCCCAATATAAAATCTTATCAATAGTCAAAACCAAGTGTTACTACTACAACAAACAAGTTCAAAACAAGAAACTGGACCCACTCACGGCACGACATGCCTGTCTTGTTTGGTCCATCGGTCGAAGCGCTTCCTCTTCTTGGACAAACAATACAGTACAATAATTTTTTTTAAATGCTCTTGGCATGTCGCTAACATGTGATGAGTTAACTGACCTCAATAGACGGCACAAATGCCAGCCCGCCGCACTTTGAGAGAGACGAGGAGCGAGAAGCGATACGGGCTGCTGGATTACTAGAGCTAGGTGTCGCACGGAGGCCAAGAAATATGGTGATAGCGTAGGTTAGCCATGTAGTATAATGTAACTGCACTAGGCTCCCGTGTTTCGTACTCTTCCGGTCTACTGTGGAGATGATTGGTTGAATTCATATTGTTGAATAATATAAATTATTATGAGTGCAGACGCTCCACCACGAGATTCCTTGCTCCTTCTCGGTCATTGGGAATCTATGTTCTTCCACTCTTTTTTTACGTGAGCTTTGTTCATCCTTCTGCCAACATGCGGCAACTCGCAGAACAATGAGAAGCTTGCGTACTATGCCTTCTCCCTCGCTAACGCGTGCGCGGTGGCTCGCAACACAAGGAGAAACTTTTGCTTACAAGCGGTGGACGTGCAGCAGTTCATTTGGTGTCAGATTGCCAACAATTCATTCAACTTCTGGAAGAGGCGAAGAGCCAGCGCAAGGTCATCTACTAAGAGCATGGTTAATAGTATAGCCAGCTGATGGCTATAAGAAACTGCCATGTCATGTATAGCCATCATTTATGGTCACTCGTATAGTAGTGTGGTCTACAAGGTTGGCTATAACATTACTACTTCTTTCAACCTTCACTCTTTCTCTTTCTTCACATTTATTCTATTTGTCTAGGAATCCGCATATAGCTAGGCTCTTGCATGAGAGCCCAGTGGGAGACATAGATGGTAACATCACACATCTCAAAGCAAAACAGATGATGTAGAAAGTAATTAATGAGAAAAGAGGAGAATGAGGTAACATTAGCTAGTTGCTATAACATCACACATATCAAAACAAGATGAGTCTACACCCTAATAAATGAAGTGTTGCATGACACCACACATACTCCCCACTATAGAGGTAGTACTCTAAGTTACTACCCATTGTGAGTAGTCTTACTTTTTCACAATGGGTAGTAACATCGACTAGTAACCAATCATCTCCACAGTAGACCGGAAGAGTACGAAACACAGCAGCCCAGTGTAGTTACATCATACTACATGGCTAACCTACGCTATCACCATATTTCTTGGCCTCTGTGCGACACCTAGCTCTAGTAATCCACTAGCCCATATCGCTTCTCGCTCCTTATCTCTTCCAAAGTGCGGCGGGCTGGCATTTTTACCGTCTATTGAGGTTAGTTAACTCATCACATGTTAGTGACTCTTGGGTGGGATAGTTTTTTTGGTGGGTTTGGGGCAACTTGCTCCAATTTAGCCCTCATGTTTGGATAATTTAGGGCTATTTGTGCCCCAACTAGCTCAAACTAACTCTAACCCATGGATCCAAACAGGGCCAAAGTTAGTCTCGGAAAATGCATCAAGCCATATATACATGGACAGATGGAGTACATGATACTAGCAAACACTCACCAGCAGTAGTTCATTGGTTGGTTTTGATTTTTGATTCAGTTGCTTTGCTGCTGCCGTCCAATATTTGTGTGTGGTTGTTTCTAGAATAAAAATGAAGGTACTACTACTTATGTTACTCCCACTATGGCTAGCCTAGGGTTAGTAGGTGACCTTCCGCTTGGCTCTTCGCCTCTTCCAAAAGTCGAACAATAATGATGGTACTACAGTAGTACTTTTGGCAATCTGACACCAAATGAATTGCTGCATGTGCACCGCTTGTAAGCAAAAGTTTCTCCTCGTGCTGCGAGCCTCCGTGCATGTGTTGGCGAGGGAGAAGGCGTAGTAAGCAAACTTCTCATCATTCTGCGAGTTGACGGGACACATCAATGTTATTTAGTACATAGTCTCTCCAAAAAAGGGCTGACCATGTCATGGCTACCATCCAGTGCTCCATCGTTGAGTACGTGCACTATTCATGTGCCACTGTGGAGAAAAAATATTGCGTAGTAGGTGCCATCCAAGTGCATGACTCACTTACGCATTGCTTATTTGAGTATCTCCATTTTCTTGCATGACACATGCACCTTGATGCTAGATGTCTCACGTGTTGGCAAAAGTATGAACAAAGCTCACGTAAAAAAAGAGTGGAAGAACATAGATTCCCGACGACCGAGAAGGAGCAAGGAACCTTGTGTTGGAGCGTCTGCAAGGAACCTTGCGCGTTTTCCCCTATTTTTTTCCGCCTGCCCACCTATAAACAAATAAAAGAACATGAACTCTTCGCTAACCACTAGAGACGATGCATCAGGATGCTAAGTTGAAGATATTTTATAGTTTATATTGATAACCACGCAAGAAGCCACGCTGTACAGGACGCATGCAGCCACGCATGTACACGCGCCAACACACTAACTCATGCCAGTCCAACTCATGCACAAACGCGCACATCATGGAGCACACAACACACGTGCACAACACATTCATGCACACACACTCAGCCGCATAAGGCACGTGAATAACACATGCATGCGCACACACTTGGCTACATGGAGGCGTACACCATCTGCGGCGACGTCCGGTTCGTTCTGCTATGGCAAAGCTCACACACAACGGCGCCTATGCATATCTTGCAACACCTCTTTGCCGTAGTTGCTCAATGACTAGCCGGAGAATTAGACGATCGAAACCTCAGCCTTAGATCTAGCACCGATGGAAAAGCACGCACAGTGCATGCACACGAGCACGTACGGAGTTCCCACGACGAGGTGTGTCCCTAGTTGCCTCTACTCCTTCCGCGCACGTTGTCTACGATGGCGGATGCATGCCTAATGATGATGTGGGTGAGATCTTCTAGGACTCAGATGATGATGAGGAAAATTTTGAGACTACCCAAAGTGGGAGTAACATAGGTAGTAACATCACACATATCTAGATAAAGTAGATGATGTGGGAAGAAATAAATGAACAAAAAGAGGAAAGTAGTAACATAGATAGTTACTAGTAGTATGAGTAACATCACACATATCAAGGCAAGATGTGTCTATAGCCTAATAAATGAAGTGTTGCATGTCCCCACTATAGAGGTACTAACATAGACTAGTAACATGAGCATGTTACTAGTCTATGTTACTACCCATTGTGGCTAGTCTTAGGGGGGTGTCTCCAACAGTGTTCCTCGGCTCGCACCTCTAGCATCACGGTGGTCGAACTTGGAGTCATTCATCTGGTACACGTGGCATCTCAGATCTAGACACAAGGTGACGTACACCTTCAAGGTCCGCGGTCAAGGGGGTTAGGGCGGACGCGACCTCTCACTGCTTCCGCCATTTGAAGCGACGCACTGGCCCAGGGCACCGCCCGCTGCACTCCCAACTATACCCGCCTCCACGCTCCATTCAAAAACCTATATTTAAACACACATGGAATGTGAGAAACCAACCCCGGCCACACATGTCCTTTCAGGAGTAGGATGCCGGTCAAGCTCCTCCTTCCACTATTTTTCGCATTCTTTCGGCGGCATCCGACGAGTAGGAAGAGTAGTTCTCCGGCATAAAAGCCATCTGGGTAGCCCACCGAGCTTGGTAGTTACGAGCGAGGCATCTCGCTTCTCCACCAACCACGCCTTGCCCATCGGAGGCAGTTGCCACACTAAGCCAGCGCGTGGTTCCACAGGTGGCCTCTCCAATACAGCTCGAGGAAGAGTGCCAACTTGCTCCACGCCGGCTTGTCAGGGAGCACAGTGGCACGGGCATCGTCGCTGCCCTCGACGCCGTCGCATCGTACAACGCCTCCAGTGTTTGCGATTGCGCCATCCGCCGTCGACGCACGCGTAGCCGCGACATGCAAGCAGAGAAAGAAGTCGCCACGGATGTCGATGAGGTGACGCGGCTACGCGAATGTCGACGAGGTGAATGGCAGCACATCCCTGCCCACCGCCATCATCGAGGAGAAGTACAACACGGGAGACCTCCGCCGATAGTATCCCATGAAGGCCACCGCCGAGGCGACGCCGGCGAATACAGCCGGTGTCTTGCATGATTCTTCTTCTACCGATTGCTGGAGGAGGACAGAGAGATCGGGCGGCGACCATTTAGATTAGGTATTTTAATTCTACCAGGCTGGTTGTAATGGGAGTATTATAAGTAGTATCATGCATGCCAACTAGTAGTAGGAAAATTTGATGAGGTGGCATAGAATTAAATGAAGAGAGGGCTGAGTATCATATTATGATACCGTATGGAATTAAGACCTCTTCCAATGCAAATGTGCTTAGATGAGGTGCTAAGTCCATTAAATGGCTTAGCAACTCAAGTCTACAATGCATAGGTGCTTAGTTTGTTGTTGCTAAGCTTGCTTCATTTAATTAGCTATAGACTCAAAACTGTCTTTCCACCTAGGTACACGCGCTTAGCACCGTTTCTCCTAGGGTCACCAAACTAGTCTCTCTCTTCTTAATTAACTGGCCACATCATATTTTATGCCTACGTGGCAGGCTTAGCACCTATACATGGTGGAGCACTGGGAGAGGCCTAAGGATGGTCATAGTGGGGAGTAACTTATACTTTTTACTCTAAACATATCTCTCCTCATTAACTACATGCCACATAAGCAAAATTTTCTTGGAGTGCGCTATGTTACTACCTAAGTTACTCACACTATGAGGCTGGTCACAGTTGGGAGTAACTTATACTAGTGTCATGCGTATGACACTAGTCTATGTTACTACCTCCATAATGCAAAGTAACATAATAGTAGTCTCATAGATGGGTTCATTTATTAGCATGTAGACTCATCCTTTTTTGGGAAGCGCTATGTTACAGTAACATATTACGTTACTCTAAACACCTCTCTCCTTATTAACTACATTTCACATAAGCAAAAAATTCTTGAAGCGCGCTATGTTACACTACTAGGGAAAATCCTATACACAGAATCTTACGATCAACGCGCTTTAAAATAAGGCGCTGCTGCTAACTAGCAGTAGCGCGTGCGCACAAACCTCGCTGCTGAAATAAATGTATCAGTAGCGCGCCAACTATAAGACGCGCTACTGCTGTAATTGCCACGACGCCGCTGCGAGGCTAGTTCTAGCAGGAGCGTGCTAATATGAAGAGCGCTACTGCTAGGGACCATAGCAGTAGAGCATTTACACAATAACCGCTACTGCTAAGTTTACTAAAAAAATTAGTCCCACCTTGCTTCGTGAAGAGAGTTTGTACCACCTTAAATATGTTACTTCTCAAACTTTCACAGCCACTTGGTCTTCATTGAACTCTATGTGTAGAATTTGTGGCTGCAATATGAGTCTTCCCCAGTTCCTAAACTGGTGAGGACTCATATTGACAAATCAGATTGTACACAAAAAGATCATTGATGATCAATGTATTTTTGATGTCTATTTTTACATGCTGACACATAACAGTAGCGCGCTCTTTGTGAAAGGCGCTACTGCTTGGTCGTTTAGCAGTAGTGCCTTTTGCTATAGCGTGCTACTGCTAAGATATTCCATCTCCCCCCTCTCCAACCTATCCGATCCACTCACACTCACACTCACTCGATCTGCCCCTCAACCCCCCACGCCGGTCCTCCCCCGTCGCCCCTCCTCCGATCTGCACCGCCGCCACCTCCTCTTCCTCGGTGGACTTGGTACCAGCCTCCTCCTCCGTCCTCCCTCTAGTAGCCGCTGGCCGGTCCCTCCTCGCTCCACCTTCCTCCTTCGTCCTCCCTCCACTCGCCGCCGGCTGGCCCCTCCACGCTCTGTCTTCCTCCTCCGTCCTACTCTCTTCTGCCTCCTCGAGTCACCCCTCCTTCTCCCTCCTCCCTCCTCCATCCACAACCCCTCCTCCCTGCTACATTTTGATTTAGTAGGCTAGTTGATTTAGTTGATTTAGAACATTTTGATTTAGTTGATTTAGTATGTAGTTGATTTAGTTGATTTAGAACATCTTAATTTAGTTGATTTAGTAGGATAGTTGATTTAGTTGATTTAGTAGGCTAGTTGATTTAGTTGATTTAGAACATTTTGATTTAGTAGGCTAGCTGATTTAGTTGATTTAGAAAATGGCGCCACCACCACCACCACTATGTCGACTGTGCAAGTCAAGGTGCGCCAGCAGCCTTGCAACTGGCAAGCTGTTCGACATCTACTTCTAGCCGAGTTTTCGTCATGTGGCGGTAAGAAATTAGATGAAATGTAACAACTATTCTATTTTTAGTGTTGACATTACTGCATTGTGTCATTTTTCTATTTTTACACAAATCTTCCCATGAAATGTGAGGTTGAAATTCAACAAGCTGACAGGAGACACTGTGACATTTGAGGCTCCTGGGGGCCATACACTATGGAGGTCGAGAAAGGACGCAATATGTCACAGATTGGAGGAGATGGATGGGCCCGTTTCCTTGCCCACATGTGTCTTACTAGTGGTGAGTTGATCAGCTTCTCCTTCAGAGCAGAAAGACCCAAGATGGCTGTCATTTATCTCAACCTGGTGGAAGATGACGAAGATGATGAAGATGACGAAGATGATGAAAATAATGAGGAACCACTCGATGAAGATGATGAGAACCCACTTCATGAAGCCATCATAGCTCAAAGAATGAGTCTGAGCAAGGAGGAGGTGTGCAACCTATGGGACATAATTCTACCACGTGATGACTTTGTCAGGGTGCCATTCATGACCCGCCTGACAAGTACCATGGTTGATCGGCATGAAATTGTATGTTATACGTACTGCCTGTAGTAATTTGATGATATATATATATATGTGTGTGTGTGTGTGTGCTTTATTGTTATACTTACAAATGCAAATTAATCGATGATATGCTTAGTGAATCCGATGATATGCTTAGTGTAGAGTCCAATGATATGCTTTGTGGAATCTAGTCGATGATATGCTTTAGTGTAGAGTCTGATCACATGCTCTTATTAGTGTAGAATCCAAGGAACTATTAATAGTGTAGATAATCCATATATACTTATTAGTAGAATTCATGATTAGTTAGTATAAATGCGTAGTACTGTGTCTTTTGATAGTGTATAAATCTAGAATTAATAGAAATATATTTGCAAGAGTATGTGCGAGGCTATTTATTAAATGATATGTTTTTCTTATTCAGAAATTGCCAAAGAACCTATCTGTGAGTTGTGGTATCGAGCCTGATGAAGAAGGCTCAGCTGAACTACGCCTTACCGCAAGGGGCTCCGTCACCACCTGTACTTACCGCATGGACACAAACGGTCGCACACACTTAAACTCGGTTGGGTGGAAGAGATTCCTCGTTGGCAAGAATCTTCGTGTTGGACAGGCCATCCTAATTACTATCACGAACACCCACCGGCCAGGCTTGAGGATGATGATCGTCGTCGATATCATCTAGAACTACATATGTGTGTGTGTGGCTATATCATCTAGAACTACATATGATGATCGTCGTCGATATCATGTAGAACTACATATGATGATCGTCGTCGATATTATCTAGAACTACATATGATGATATCACCTTGTACTGCTTGAGGATGCATGTTGGGTATATATGAAATTATTATCTAGTACTCCCTTCGTTCCAAATTACTCGTCGTGGTTTTAGTTCAAATTTGAACTAAAACCACGACGAGTAATTTGGAACCGAGGGAGTACTACCTAGTACCTATAATGCTTTATGAAATTGATATCTAGTAGTACCTAGTATCTGGAAATTGCTGTTTATTCAAGCTGAAACGGGGTAGGAAACCCGGGGGGAAATGATGAAAGATATAGTAGTAGCACGGGGCCAGTAAATCGCTACAGCTAATCAGTAGTAGCGCATTCTGGAAACGCGCAGCTGATACAGTCCGTAGTAGTAGCACGGGTATAGACCATGCTACTACTAACAGTTAGCTGTAGCGCCTTATTGGTAGCGCGGCTGGCCACGCTGCTGATAGCCTCAAACCCGCGCTACTACTAGGGTTTTCCCTAGTAGTGTTACTACCTAAGTTACTCCCACTATGACTAGCCTGACTAGCCTAAGTTACTCCCACTGTGGTTAGTCTTAGGCCTTGTTCGGTTCAACCTCCTCCCAAGGGGTTTGGAGAGGAATGGATGGGAATTTGGCTTGTACATGATTTAATCCCCCACAATCCCTGTTAATCTATGTATATTGTTAGCATGTTATTTGACCCCTCATTTTGCCGTGCTACGACCAATGTGAGTGTTTGCATGCAGTACACCATCCTCTAATTTGGTGGATGCCAAGCTAGCCCGAAAAGGAGCTATACTTTTTTTCAAGTTGAAAAATGTTACCGATGAGGAGCCATCATTAAGCTGGATGCGTCTCTTATTTTCTTTCGAATGGGCAATAAGATGGAGAGCTGGAGAGTGTCTCTAATGCGCTGCCTCTAGTGTTAAGGCCCTCCAGTACGAAACATGGGAAGCCGACTGGGCCGATACAAAATCCTATCCATCTTAAAGCCCATTTTTTTGCGAGGAGAAGCCCATATTTCTTGAAGAGGGAGTGATCCCAGAAAAATTCTCCTTCCTCCTTGCTTCCACTTATACTGCAGCTCGCTAGACTCACTCGCGTCCGTCGCCCCCCAAGTCCCGCCGCTCCCCATCTTCCTCACTTGTACAGAAAACCCCTGCTCACCTTCTTCCTCACTCATCAAGAAAACGCCTGCTCCTCTTCTTCCACTCCTACAGAAAACCCCAGCCCTCCTTCTTCCCTACTAGCACTACCACTAAGCTCGTCTCTGACTACTCTGCTCAATATCGTGAGCTCGGCACGATGCCCATAAGGAAAATGGAGTCGGCTAGCCCCAGCGCCTAGAAGATGAGGCTCCCACCAGCGGGGATGCCGGTTGTAGATCCCGCACCCGGCAGAGCGGGGAGAATCGGCGAGTCCCCAAACCCAGATCTGAGTAACCGGTAGAATCTCTGGTGGACCGCATTAGTGATCTACTGGACGTCATCCTTGAGGAGGTCATCTCGCTTCTCCCCACTAAGGATTGCTGCTGCACACACCTCTCAACTCGGTGGCGCCCTCTATGGCACGCTGCGCCCCTCAATCTCGACTGTCGTTAGATATCCGTCCTTCCTGAATTTGACCTCCTCAGAGCCATCGTCTCCTCTCACCAGCAGGGCCCCGTTCAACGCCTCTACATCCTGATACACTACCTGGTGTCTGTACCCGGCACGGTGGATGCTTGGCTAACATCCCCTGAATGCGAAAAACTCCAGTAGTTTGAGTTCCACCATTACCACGAACACACTAAGAATTCGTGCCCACACCACCATTGTTCGTCACACGGTTTTCCTCCTCTCTCCACACCGCCACCTTCGCCTAGTGCCATCTACCAAACGATCTGGTACAAATGATTCGACTACCACTGCTAAAAAAACTTTCGCTTGTGGTGGTTTATCTTTCGGAGGCCTCACTGCACAGCATCATCCACTCCAGTTGCCCTGCCCTAGAGCACTTGTTGATTGTTTTGTGAATATAAATCCCTATCAGTTATCTCCAAGTAAAGTCGCCTCACCTTAAAAGCATTGGAATTTGTTTTGAAGGACAGGAGCTCATCATCGAAGATGCCCCTTCACTTCAAAGGTTGCTCCTTGATGATTGTTATAAACCTTCGCAAAAAACTGTCATCTCTGCACCCAAACTAGAGACCTTGGGTCTAATTAGTGGTCTAATTAGTGCTTCATTTGATGATCACAACAAGTTGGTGTTTGGCTCCACACTTTTTCAGGTACCGTATATTATCATCTACACATTTGTAATCATAAGCTGCATTTTTCATTTGTGCGCATAAGTTTTATATCATCTTGGATTACACTTTGGGTACTAATATAATGTTATATGGCCAATGAAGAGTTCGTCCATGGATAGCCTATCAATGCTGCTGGATTTTGTCAAGATCTTATATATCGCAATGTTTAGTTATGATCTGAACATAATTATTGGCTTGCTGCGATGCTTTCGGTCTCTAGAGAATTTATATATAAAGGTGATGATTTCATGCACATTGAAAGACCATATATATTGTACTAGAATTAACCGTTCAACTGCTTCTCTTTCGACATACTCTTTTTTCAGACCTTAATTGTTTTCAAATCTTCATGTCTACTGAGGTACTGCAACCACATGGAGAAAAACGTATAAGCAATCAGTGGCGTAATAAGCACTAGGATTTTCTCAGTTCTCATGACATTCGTTTGAGGACAATAACGATGGAAGGATATGCATCCAACCAAGCAAACTGAAGCTTTGTCACATTGTTCCTATTTAATGCGAGGTTAGTATTGTCCATGAGGCTTAAGTTCTACTGCAAGAGATTTCTCACGGACGGACAGGTTGAACAGCAAAAAAAGAAGTTTTAGGTGGACAAATGGGCTTCTAAACGTGTCGGCTTCTATTTCCAACAAGTTGTAGTCATCCAGAAATATATTTTTTGCATAGGATGTTGATTTTATGGATCAAACCAATCCATTTGTATCTGACTACAAAAAAGAGTGGTTGGGTTAGATGTTACTGCCATGTTCAATCTGGTTTTGTCTAAAAATTTGATGAACAATTAATCCTTGGGCCTTTTGTACCGTTTGTAAGCTTGAGTTGCATGTTGTTCCCTCATACTCCCCTCCACTTTCCACATCTTCCACGGCTTCTGTTCGTTCTTGTCCGAGGCCTCGCCGTTGTTCTCCGCCTTGCTTCGCTCATAGTGCCGGCCACCGTCAAGCGTTGTCAACATGGTCAACAACCAAGAGGAATCAGGAGATGACTGTACATGGAGAGGCTGATAGTAGGGACCCACCAAGGTCATTGCATTACGCAAGCAGGTGCCTCGTTATTACAAACCAAAAAATAGTTCCTCCTAATTGTTTGACAACTAGGTCTGACACCATTGTAAATGTAGTCAATAAACGAGAAAATTACACAACGAGTGGTCAACACCTGGGACCCAGCAGCTCGCCCAGTTGTTTTTTAGTTTTAGAGACGGAGCTCAACTGCGCGTTGTGCGGGGGCTGTGGCCCATCTAGCCCACGCTTACGTTTTTATTTAAGCACATGACGAGCCCAGTTGATATCTTTTTTCTTTCTGAAAATGGCTAGCCGAGTTCTTTTTTTTGGAGATTACAAAAACCGAGGCCTACTTGCTTTTCTCAGCCCTGCTAGGCTGCAAATCTTTCAAGACGAGGAGGGATGTAAGTAGTAAGAAATGGGCTTCCCCAGAAAATGGGCTAGAAGTTGTAAGAAATGGGCTGTAAATTTTTAAACCAAAGCCAACCGGCAATTACATTAAAATATCATTTTTTTCTGGATTTCTCTACTCTCTACTCTTATAAAAACCAAAGCCAACTAGCAATTACATAAAAATATCATCTTTTCTCCCACAAGATAAACTACTCATACAAATGCATCTTCATGTTCCATGCAACGCACGGGCATCTTGCTAGTTAAGATTTTAAATTTCATTCATTTTTTTGTGGAGAATTTTTTTTGAATTTTATTTTGATATAATTTTTGAAAAATTACTTTCAACGTGACTCGAAATTTTTGTGATTAAAAGAGTTCGGACCCCACCAAAATATGCAAAATTTTGTTGAATTTTTTTGCAGTGCCCAGAATATATGGTCTGTAATGCTAATAAATTGAATATGGGCTTGAAATATCCTTAAGAATTAGCAAATGGCCTGTAAATTATTGAAAATAATGGCTAATGGGATGTATGCTGTTTTCCATGGATTTGGAGGCTGACTTCTTGGCCTATTAGGTTGACGATGACGTTGTCCTAAAATTGTCTTTGACGCATATGCAAGGCTTTGTCAACTTAATCAACATAGAGAAGTGAATGTTGGATGTTGATACGTCTCAATGTATCTATAATTTTTTATTGTTCCATGCTATTATATTATCTGGTTTGGATGTTTAATGGGCTTTAATATGCTCTTTTATATTATTTTTGGGACTAACCTATTAACCGGAGGCCCAGTGCCAATTTTTGTTTTTTTTTTCCTATTTCAGTGTTTCACGGAAAAGGAATACCAAACGGAATGAAACCTTCGCGATGACCTTTCTTGGACCGAAAGCAAACCAGGAGACTTGGAGTGGAAGTCTAGAACTCCGTGAGGTGGCCACGATGCAGGAGGGCCCTCCCAGGGGGAAGGCGCGCCCCCACCCTCGTGGACCCCACGGAGCTTCACCGACGTACTTCTTGCGCCTATATATACCCTTATACCCTAGAAACATCAAGGGGAGCCACGAAACCACTTTTGCACCGCGCAACCTTCTGTACCCGTGAGATCCCATCTTGGGGCCTTTTCCGGCGATCTGCTGGAGGGGGAATCAATCACGGAGGGCTTCTACATCAACACCATAGCCTCTACGATGAAGCGTGAGTAGTTTACCACAGACCTTCGGGTCCATAGTTATTAGCTAGATGGCTTCTTCCCTCTCTTTGATCTTCAATACAAAATTCTCCTCCATGTTCTTGGAGATCTATTCGATGTAATACTATTTTGAGGTGTGTTTGCCGAGATCCGATGAATTGTGGGTTTATGAACATGATTATCTATGAACATTATTTGGTTCTTCTCTGAATTCTTATATGCATGATTTGATATCTTTCCAAGTATATTCGAATTATCAGTTCATTTTGGCCTACTAGATTGATCTTTCTTGCAATGGGAGAAGTGCTTAGCTTTGGGTTCAATCTTGCGGTGTCCTTTCCCAGTGACAGTAGGGGTAGCAAGTCGCGTATTGTATTGTTACCATCGAGGATAAAAATATGGGGTTTATGTCATATTGCTTGAGTTTATCCCTCTACATCATGTCATCTTGCTTAATGCGTTACTCTACTATTATGAACTTAATACTCTAGATGCATGCTGGATAGTGGTCGATGTGTGGAGTAATCTCTACTATTAAAGGAGAATCAAATGTCGTGATGGTTCGACCTCCAACTCCCTCGTACGATCCCACCTCTATCGTTAGTTCGACCTATTCTCCTACCTTCCCCCGCACGATTAGAAGAAAACAACACCGATTCTCCTATCCACGAGAAAAAATAATGAAAAGGAAAATAATACCCCATGACCCACGAACGCACGTTCCACGCCCCCATCTCCGGATCACGTCTATCCCCCCACACTCGAGAAAATTAGCCGCCACCGCTCCCCTCCTCGTTGGCCGTAGTTTTAGTCATGGACGCGACGCCCACCCTGCACCCTCCGCTGCACGATGAATCTCGTCGCCCTCGAAATATCGCCGCCGCCACTCTCCTCGTTCTCCTCGTAGTCGTCATTGCCAAGGTCCTGGTCGTGGACGGCACCGCCCGCCCCACCTTGCATGTGCGAATGCGTTAGTCATCTCGCCGGCGACCTTCCCGCGGTGCTGCGCCTTCCTCCACCCTCTCTCTTTCCTGGCTTGCCTTGGTTCGTCGGGCGTCGCACGAGCACGTCCCCTGTCTGGCCTCTCCGACTGAACCTCATCTCTGTGCATGCCACAGCGCCTCCATGGTCGCCGGCGATCAAGCTTGCCTGCCTCTGACCTCCGCCGCCTGAGGCCCGACCTCCCAACCCCGCCGATCGCATACTACAGCCACCGGTCGGCAACATCTTGACTAGCCAAGTTAAACCGTCGGCCACCTCTTTCTGCTAGACACGGGGTTTACAAGCACAACACCCCTTCCCTGGCAACGTCCTACCTCTATGTTCTGCACAATAAATCACGCCACCCCCGTGTTGGTCCTCGACCCGCCGCCGATGTCCGTTGCTGCCCCGCTCTTCAAATCCACGGGCTAAGTGGCTCCAATCTGTCACCGCCCTCCACCAGCGCCCTAAAGCTATGTCCTGCAACGACATCCTCCTCCACGGCTCTGTCATAGCCAACGCCGCCACCGACATCCTCCTAGACTCGGTGCCACTCTCGAATTAGTAGATCATTCACGCTGAGCAGGTTGATTTTTTTGGGCATTAGATTGCTATTGTTTTCTATGGTTTTGTTATTGAATTGTAACATCTCAAATTTTCAATTTGGAATGTTATACATTAGATCATCACTGCATACCATATTTTATTTTGCATTTTGGTTGATCCTACAAATTCTACGCAACTCAATGACCCACGGAGGGAGTTGGGGATTTCATTATTTTCATATTTGAGTTTTCTCAAATTTTGAGAATATGATCATTTGATTTTATTTATTCTATCATCAATTATTTCTATTACAAAAATATGAGAGAGGGAATAAAATGTCTTTCCCAAAATAAAGAAATATTGAGGATTTAATAATAAAATCAAATAGGATTTTATTTCAGAGTTTTTCGGTGTTTTATTTGAATTTAGGAAAAATGTGCATTTTTGAAAATTGCATTTAGGTCCCAAATAAATGTTCACCTTGTGCGGCTTGATTTTAGAAGCCCGTGAAAATTTATATCGGAATTTTTGGAGTCCGTTTAGTATTTCTTTTTATTTTTCTTCTGCGCGTAATTATTAAAAAAAATCGAACCGACCTAGGGCCGTGTCCGACTAGGACTCCTGGCCCGTTAGGCTATTTAAGCCGAGGGGGAGGCCCAGCCAGAGCTAACCCTAGCCCGAGCCGCCCCAGCTCTCGCCGCCGCTGCCGCCGCCGCACGCCGCCCGAGGTCCGCCGCCTCCTCGAAATCCGCGTCGGTTTTTTTTATTTTTTTTCGAAAAATTGTTCGGTTTTTCCGTCGGTTTTTTTAGATTCATTTTTTTAATAGATCGGTTTTTCCGGTTTATTTAATTTAGCGAGCGTTCGTCATTTTCCTTTTCTCGGATTAAATCCGTGATTTTTCTGATCGCGATTCCTGATCCAATTTTCTTTTTAGTATAACTTTTCGCTCGTTTATCAGAATCAGGTGATTCAAGCGCCTAGAGTTTTGTCTTGAAAGCCTCTATCCATTTAACCAACTTAAACATGATTTTGCTACTGTAAAATTTTCCCTAGATCCAGATTAGTAGAACGAAGTTGTTTTCTTTCGTCGTTTGACTTTCGTTGCTTTGTTCGATTTGATTCTTTTGCCAACCGGAGTTCTTGAGTTGAACCTTCTGGTTAGATCTCTTATTTGAGTTTTACCTGTGCATTAGTTGAGTACTTATTGTATGCTTGTTTGTTTGTCTGCGATAGAATACCCGGAGTGCGCCGATTGTTACTTCGAATCGCTAGGTTTCCCGGATCATCAGCAAGGCAAGTAACACTTTGATCATACCTTTTCTACTACCCAGTTTTATTGCATTAGATCAATCCTCACACATTGCATGGTTAGGATCTAATTAAATTGTGGGATGGGAAGTAGATGAGGTAGAACCTATTACCTGTTATTATCAAACCTTTGGGAGTTACTTCTACGTTTGCTTATTATGCCATGCTATGCTAGTAGACGTGGATTGGGTGAGTGATATCCATGACAGATGTGAGTTTTGTTAATTAATGGTTATCTAAGGTGGCAACTTAAACACACATCTGGGTGGATTGAGGCACCTGGGTATTCCAGGACTTGCCTGTTTTCTTTTGGACCGCCACCCAGGCTCAAAGGGATCATGAGACTATTCATACTAGAAACTTCCGTGTGCAGCCACAAGCTATTATGGGCTCTAGCATAGTTGACTAAGTCGTGCGAACTCTTACAGTGGTAGACTAGCAGATGTAGGGGATGTAGGTGGTACGGTCTACCCGATCGTAAGGTGCTAGCGCTTCTGAAAGACTATGTCTCGGTCATCCGTCTTCTCAAACACCTGTAGTGCGAGAAACCAAACGGAGGCGATCGAGTCTTGTGGGGAAAAGTGCGCAAACCTCTGCAGAGTGTAATAAACTAATCATGGTTAGCCGTGTCCCCGGTTATGGACATCTTGAGTATCTAGTACCTGGATTATCATGTGAATCTCAACATGTTACTCTAAATTAATTTTGTTGGGTTATGTTTAATGATGATGCTTAATTGGGATTGAGAATGCTGTCAACCATTCTCAATGTTTAACAACTACCATGATAGTTAAATAAATTTATTCCTTTGAAGTAGGGAAAAATTGGCTTTACGCAAAACTGTAACCATAGAGCTTTCCACCAGCCAAATATGCATATAGTATAGCTGTTTCATTCCATTACTCTCTATGTGTTACATTGCCAGCATATTCCATGTGCTGACCCGTTTCGGGCTGCAACGTTAATGTTGCAGACTTTTCAGACGACGATTAAGGAGTTTTAGGTCGTGGTTCTATACTCAGTGATGCCGTTGGAGTTGATGGACTCACTTATCTTCCAAGCCTTCCGCTGTTATCGTTATTAGATGGCCTTAAGCCATATTTATTGTAATAAGTTCTCTTTTGAGACACTCGATGTAATAAGTGTGTGATTGCTACTCTGCTATAAATCCTCCGAGTACTGTGTGGTGTCAGCATTACTGATCCAGGGATGACACCGGAGCACAGAGATCAGACTGTTTGAGGTCTGGTCGCTACAGAGATGGTATCAGAGCACACGCTGACTGTAGGACACGACCACTAAGCTAAAAGACCTAGATCACTATTCACTCTCTTCTCTTCTGACTTCTCATCTTTTCTACTCTTTAGGATGGCGGATGCAAGGAACAAGTTCACGCAACCGGATGAAGATACACCCTTTGGACGTCACTTGAAGGAAGTCACTAGATACCTGAACATAGGAGTACCAAGCTTCACAGGAACCTATAACGCCACTTTACCTGAAGAAGAGCTCTGGATGATTCAAGTTCAAGTTCCAGGAAGGACGTTCATGCCAGTCACTGAGCCCATAGAGTTTTCTTTTGATGCACCAACTTGGAGTCTAGGAAGAGCATGGCAGCTCACATCGCCATGGGACGCATTGGAGAAGTCTACCGCAAGGATCTCAAGGATACTATCTACCAGATTTGTGGGCGCCGAGATGAACACTGGGAGATGATCAGCACCAGGAAGGATAGATCAATCGCAGCTTTTATCCAGGAGCTAAACCAGCACATTCGACGACAGGAGAACCAGATGTGCGCCGACATGATAGATCTGAAGAAGGCTAAGACTAGAATCAAGGAACTGGAGGAAGAACTCAAGGCTACACGTGAAGATTATGAAGAGGAAATTGAAGTATTGGTGGAGAAGAATGACGACCTGATCAAGAAGATTGGAATATTTATGGGAGGCCCTACGCCAGTAGAGGAAGACGAAGAACCCAAGGAGATTAGCCCGGAAGACTACATCATCATCGACGGCACCGATTCGGATCCAGATAGTAGCGATGATGACTATGTTGATGAAGCTGGAGCAGATATCATGGAGTCTGCAACCGAAGAATATTTCTAGTAGACCACCTCATCAGTAGTAGTAGTCCACCATGTAAATATAGTAGTCCGAGCACTTTTGCGATAGATAGATCGATTGTATGCCCTTGTTTGATTGAATGAAGTGAATTGTTTGCTTTTGCCTCATGTGCATATGGGTAGTGTTTTCTCTTTAGACCCCCTCTATTCTTACATCTCATCTTTTCTAAACCCTCAGATGCCTCCGAGACGTGACCCCGGATTTGCCTTTCCACCGGAGCTCACCCAGTTGATCCAGCAGCAGAACACATTGATGCAGTTGCTAGTCCAGAATCAGAATCAAGGGAACAACAACAACAACCCACCACCACCACCACCACCTGTTGATCACTTAGCCCGTTTTCTTAGGCTGAATCCGCCGGTGTTTTCCAGTAGCACCGAGCCGATAGTAGCAGATGATTGGCTCCGCAAGACAGCTAGGGAGTTGACCACAGCAGGATGCACAGATGCGGAGAAGGTAAAGTTTGCCGCACATCAGTTAGAAGGACCCGCAGCATCATGGTGGGAGAATTTCACAGCCACTTTCCCAGTCGACACTGTCACATGGGACCAGTTTCAGCAGGCTTTTCGTACTGCACATGTTTCATCAGGAGCTATGGCCATGAAGAAGCGTGAGTTTCGCAACTTACGCCAAGGAGGACGAACAGTTGGCCAGTATGTGGAGGACTTTAGTAAGTTAGCACATTATGCCCCAGATGACGTTGCTACGGATGCAGCTAAGCAGGAGAAGTTTCTGGAAGGACTGAATGATGAGTTGAGCATGCAGTTGATGGTAGCAACCTTCAACAACTACCAGGAGTTGGTAGATCGTGCTCTTATGATTGAAGGGAAGCAGCAGCAAATTGAGAATCGCAAGAGGAAGTATGGACAAGGGAAGTACAATTCAGGAGCTCAGCAGAAACCACGTTTTACCCCTAGACCGGGAGGACATTTTCAGCATACCCATGGAGGAGGTAGCTCCCACAATCACAATAAGAATGGTAATGGCAATGGAGGAAGCAACGGCCAGAACCGCACCAACCCATCAACCCCAGCCAAGAAGGACCTGAGCCAAGTCACTTGCTTTAAGTGTCAGAAGACCGGACATTATGCCAATGAATGTCCTGAAGGCCAAAATGGCAATGGAAGTTCTGGGAAGAAGCCGAACCCTTTCAACAGGGGACAGGTGAACCACGTTAGCGTGGAGGAGGTTGAAGCTCAGCCCGATGCAGTAATAGGTAAGTTTTTGGTTAAGTCATTTACTGCACTCGTTCTTTTTGATACTGGTGCATCGCATTCATACATCTCAAGGGGATTTGTGGATAAGTATAACCTATCAACCCAAGCCCTTAGGTCACCCATGTTAGTAACCTCGCCTGGAGCAGAGTATGTGGCTAGTCTATGGTGTGATCGGTTACCATTAAGGATTGGTAACTATGTTTTTCCCTCAGACCTAATAGTATTGGAATCCCAAGGATTGGATGTGATATTAGGCATGGATTGGTTATCAAAGTATGAAGGGAATATTGAATGTGCTAGTAAGTCAATTTTGCTTACCACCCCAGAAGGGAGAAGGATCAAGTATGTATCCCGGCATGTGCCAAAGAGGACTCAAGTGAATTGCCTAACAGGAGTTGTGCAGTTGGAAGTACCAGTGGTAAGGGATTTCCCTGAAGTATTTCCAGAGGAGTTGCCAGGCATGCCACCGGATAGAGATATTGAGTTTTTGATTGAGCTATTGCCAGGCACAGGGCCAATATCAAAGAGACCATATAGGATGCCAGCAAAGGATTTGGTGGAAATTAAGAAGCAGATTAAGGAGTTACTGGATAAGGGATATATCCGCCCAAGTTCTTCGCCTTGGGGATCGCCAGTACTTCTAGTGGAGAAGAAGGATGGTTGTTGATTATCGAGGATTGAATGAAGTAACGATCAAAAACAAGTACCCACTACCAATGATTAATGATCTGTTTGATCGATTGCAAGGAGCTAAGGTATTTTCCAAGATCGATCTGCGATCAGGATACCACCAGTTGAAGATTCGAGAACAGGATATTCCGAAGACAGCTTTTACCACCAGGTATGGGCTGTACGAGTATACCGTTATGTCATTTGGTCTGACTAACGCACCTGCCTATTTTATGAACATGATGAACAAAGTGTTTATGGAGTTTTTGGATAAGTTCGTCGTAGTGTTCATTGATGATATCCTGGTTTATTCGAAGAATGAGGAGGAGCATAAGGAGCATTTGCGTTTGGTACTTGGAAAGCTCAGAGAACATCAATTATATGCCAAGTTCAGCAAATGTGAGTTTTGGTTGAAGGAAGTAGGATTCCTCGGACACGTTATATCTGGAGAAGGTATAGCAGTTGATCCCACTAAAGTTGATACCGTGACCAAGTGGGAAGCCCCAACAACAGTTGGAGAGATCCGGAGTTTTCTTGGACTCGCAGGATACTACCGGAGATTTATTGAGAATTTCTCAAAGATTGCGAAGCCTATGACTGAGTTGTTAAAGAAAGATACCAAGTTCATATGGACGGAGGAATGTGAGGCTAGTTTCCAGGAGTTGAAGAAACGCTTGGTTACCTCACCAGTGTTGATTTTGCCAGACCAGACCAAAGATTATGAGGTGTATTGCGACGCTTCACGTCGAGGACTTGGAGCAGTGCTTATGCAGGAAGGGAGAGTTGTTTCATATGCCTCAAGACAACTGAAGCCTCATGAGTTAAATTATGCCACGCATGATTTGGAGTTAGCAGCCGTAGTGCATGCTTTGAAAACATGGAGGCATTTCCTCATTGGAAACCATTGTGAGGTGTACACGGATCATAAGAGTTTGAAGTACATTTTCACACAGAAGGAGTTGAATCTCAGACAAAGGAGATGGTTGGAGCTCATCAAGGATTATGATATGAGATTGCATTATCATCCCGGAAAGGCTAATGTAGTAGCTGACGCATTAAGCCGTAAGAGCCATGTCAATACATTAATGACGGGAGAAATACCCAAGGAGTTAGCAGAAAATCTTCGTGAACTATGTTTGGAAATAGTTCCGAGAGGCTATGTAGCAGCATTGGAGATTCAGTCAACTTTGATGGATTGACAAAGAGATTGCCGCTATTAAGGAGAAACTGAGCAAAGGAAAAGCTAAAGGATTTCGTGAGGATGAGCACGATACCCTATGGTTTGAAGACCGCGTTTACGTGCCCAATGACCCGGAGATCAGGAAGTTGATTTTGCAAGAGGCACACGACTCACCGTATTCAATTCACCCAGGAAATACCAAGATGTATTTGGATCTGAAGGATATTTTCTGGTGGACCGGAATGAAGAAGGATATTGCGGAGTATGTAGCAGTTTGTGATGTATGTCAGAGAGTAAAGGCAGAGCATCAGAAGCCAGCAGGATTGTTACAACCATTGCCGATACCCGAATGGAAGTGGGATAAGCTAGGCATGGATTTTATCACGGGATTGCCCAGGACTCGTTCAGGCTATGACTCGATTTGGGTTGTAGTTGATCGATTGACGAAAGGTAGCTCATTTCATCCCGGTAAAGACCACTTACACCAGTGCTAAGTTGGCAAAGATATACATGACCAGGATCGTATGTTTGCATGGAGTTCCAAGGAGTATCGTATCAGATAGAGGAACCCAGTTTACCTCAAAGTTCTGGAAGCAGTTGCACGAAACTTTGGGTACCAGGCTAGAATTCAGTACAGCTTTTCATCCACAGACAGATGGACAGACCGAGAGAGTCAATCAGATTTTGGAGGATATGCTGAGAGCTTGTGCGCTAGATTATGGATCTAGTTGGGACGATAATTTGCCATATGCAGAGTTCTCTTACAACAACAGTTACCAAACCAGTTTAAAGATGGCCCCTTTCGAAGCTTTGTACGGAAGGAGGTGCAGGACACCTTTGTCATGGGACAAAGTTGGAGACCGCCAGTTGTTTGGACCTGACTTGATTAAAGAGTCTGAACAGAAGGTGAAGTTGATTCGCGATAGGCTCAAGGTAGCCCAGTCCAGACAGAAAAGTTATGCAGATTCTAAACGTAAGGAGACAGTTTACGAAGTTGGAGATAGAGCTTATCTTCGAGTATCTCCACTTCGGGGAACAAAGCGTTTTGGAGTTAAAGGGAAGTTAGCACCACGATTTGTAGGACCATATCGAGTTTTGGAGCGTATGGGACAAGTGGCCTACAAGTTGAAATTGCCTGAAGGATTGTCAGAAGTTCATGATGTGTTCCATGTTTCTCAGTTAAAGAAATGCCACGCGGAGATGGCTGACATACCTTTGAGAGACACAGTGCCTTTGGAAACTATTCAGTTGGATAACGATTTGACGTACGAGGAGAAACCAATTAAGATTCTCGAGTTTGCCAGTCGAGTTACCCGCAGCAAGGTTATCAAGTTTTGCAAAGTTCAGTGGAGCCACCACACAGAGGATGAAGCCACCTGGGAGCGAGAGGAAGATTTGCTCAAGGACCACCCTCACCTATTTTCTAGCCAACCCGAATCTCGAGGGCGAGATTCATCTTAAGGGGGGTAGGTTTGTAACATCCCAAATTTTCAATTTGGAATGTTATACATTAGATCATCACTGCATACCATATTTTATTTTGCATTTTGGTTGATCCTAGAAATTCTATGCAACTCAATGACCCACGGAGAGAGTTGGGGATTTCGTTATTTTCATATTTCAGTTTTCTCAAATTTTGAGAATAGGATCATTTGATTTTATTTATTCTATCATCAATTATTTCTATTACAAAAATATGAGAGAGGGAATAAAATGACTTTCCCAAAATAAATAAATATTGAGGATTTAATAATAAAATCAAATAGGATTTTATTTCGGAGTTTTTCGGTGTTTTATTTGAATTTAGAAAAAATGTGCGTATTTCAAAATTGCATTTAGGTCCCAAATAAATGTTCACCTTGTGCGGCTTGATTTTAGAAGCCCGTGAAAATTTATTTCGCAATTTTTGGAGTCCGTTTCGTATTTCTTTTTATTTTTCTTCTGCACGTAATTATTAAAAAAATCGAACCGACCTAGGGCTGTGTCCGACTAGGACTCCCGGCCCGTTAGGCTATTTAAGATGGGGGGAGGCCCAGCCAGAGCTAACCCTAGCCCGAGCCGCCCCAGCTCTCGCCGCCGCCGCCGCCGCCTCACCGCCGCCCCGCTGCCTCGCAGCCGCCGCCGCCGCACACCGCCCGAGGTCCGCCACCGCCTTGAAATCCGCGCTGGTTTTTCCATCAGTTTTTTTAGATTCGTTTTTTTAAATAGTTCGGTTTTTCTGGTTTATTTAATTTAGCGAGCGTTCGTCATTTTTCTTTTCTCGGATTAAATCCGCGATTTTTCTGATCGTGATTCCTGATCCGATTTTTTTAGTATAACTTTTCGCTCGTTTATCGGAATCAGGCGATTCAAGCGCCTAGAGTTTCGTCTCGAAACCCTCTATCCGTTTAGCCAACTTAAACAAGATTTTGCTACTGTAAAATTTGCCGTAGATCCAGATTAGTAGAATGAAGTTGTTTTCTTTCGCCGTTTGACTTTCGTTACTTCGTTTGATTTGATTCTTTTGCCAACCGGAGTTCTTGAGTTGAACCTTCTAGTTAGATCTCTTATTTGAGTTTTACCTGTGCATTAGTTGAGTACTTATTGTATGCTTTTTTGTTTGTCTGCGATAGAATACCCATAGTGCGTCGCTTGTTACTTCGAATCACTAGGTTTCCCGGATCATCAGCAAGGCAAGTAACACTTTGATCATACCTTTTCTACTACCCAGTTTTATTGCATTAGATCAACCCTCACACATTGCATGGTTAGGATCTAATTAAATTATGGGATGGGAAGTAGATGAGGTAGTACCTATTACCTGTTTATTATCAAACCTTTGGGAGTTACTTCTACGTTTGCTTATTATGCCATGCTATGCTAGTAGACGTGGATTGGGTGAGTGATATCCATGACAGATGTGAGTTTTGTTAATTAATGGTTTATCTAAGGTGGCAACTTAAACACACATCTGGGTGGATTGAGGCACCTGGGTATTCCAGGACTTGCCTGTTTTCTTTTGGACCGCCACCCAGGCTCAAAGGGATCATGAGACTATTCATACTAGAAACTTCCGTGTGCAGCCACAAGCTATTATGGGCTCTAGCATAGTTGACTAAGTCGTGCGAACTCTTACAGTGGTAGACTAGCAGATGTAGGGGATGTAGGTGGTACGGTCTACCCGATCGTAAGGTGCTAGCGCTTCTGAAAGACTATGTCTCGGTCATCCGTCTTCTCAAACACCATGTAGTGCGAGAAACCAAACGGAGGCGATCGAGTCTTGTGGGGAAAAGTGCGCAAACCTCTGCAGAGTGTAATAAACTAATCATGGTTAGCCGTGTCCCCGGTTATGGACATCTTGAGTATCTAGTACCTGGATTATCATGTGAATCTCAACATGTTACTCTAAATTAATTTTGTTGGGTTATGTTTAATGATGATGCTTAATTGGGATTGAGAATGCTGTCAACCATTCTCAATGTTTAACAACTACCATGATAGTTAAATAAATTTATTCCTTTGAAGTAGGGAAAAATTGGCTTTACGCAAAACTGTAACCATAGAGCTTTCCACCAGCCAAATATGCATATAGTATAGCTGTTTCATTCCATTACTCTCTATGTGTTACATTGCCAGCATATTCCATGTGCTGACCCGTTTCGGGCTGCAACGTTAATGTTGCAGACTTTTCAGACGACGATTAAGGAGTTTTAGGTCGTGGTTCTATACTCAGTGATGCCGTTGGAGTTGATGGACTCACTTATCTTCCAAGCCTTCCGCTGTTATCGTTATTAGATGGCCTTAAGCCATATTTATTGTAATAAGTTCTCTTTTGAGACACTCGATGTAATAAGTGTGTGATTGCTACTCTGCTATAAATCCTCCGAGTACTGTGTGGTGTCAGCATTACTGATCCAGGGATGACACCGGAGCACAGAGATCAGACTGTTTGAGGTCTGGTCGCTACAGAGATGGTATCAGAGCACACGCTGACTGTAGGACACGACCACTAAGCTAAAAGACCTAGATCACTATTCACTCTCTTCTCTTCTGACTTCTCATCTTTTCTACTCTTTTAGGATGGCGGATGCAAGGAACAAGTTCACGCAACCGGATGAAGATACACCCTTTGGACGTCACTTGAAGGAAGTCACTAGATACCTGAACATAGGAGTACCAAGCTTCACAGGAACCTACAACGCCACTTTACCTGAAGAAGAGCGCTGGATGATTCAAGTTCAAGTTCCAGGAAGGACGTTCATGCCAGTCACTGAGCCCATAGAGTTTTCTTTTGATGCACCAACTTGGAGTCTAGGAAAGAGCATGGCAGCTCACATCGCCATGGGACGCATTGGAGAAGTCTACCGCAAGGATCTCAAGGATACTATCTACCAGATTTGTGGGCGCCGAGATGAACACTGGGAGATGATCAGCACCAGGAAGGATAGATCAATCGCAGCTTTTATCCAGGAGTTAAACCAGCACATTCGACGACAGGAGAACCAGATGTGCGCCGACATGATAGATCTGAAGAAGGCTAAGACTAGAATCAAGGAACTGGAGGAAGAACTCAAGGCTACACGTGAAGATTATGAAGAGGAAATTGAAGTATTGGTGGAGAAGAATGACGACCTGATCAAGAAGATTGGAATATTTATGGGAGGCCCTACGCCAGTAGAGGAAGACGAAGAACCCAAGGAGATTAGTCCGGAAGACTACATCATCATCGACGGCACCGATTCGGATCCAGATAGTAGCGATGATGACTATGTTGATGAAGCTGGAGCAGATATCATGGAGTCTGCAACCGAAGAATATTTCTAGTAGACCACCTCATCAGTAGTAGTAGTCCACCATGTAAATATAGTAGTCCGAGCACTTTTGCGATAGATAGATCGATTGTATGCCCTTGTTTGATTGAATGAAGTGAATTGTTTGCTTTTGCCTCATGTGCATATGGGTAGTGTTTTCTCTTTAGACCCCCTCTATTCTTACATCTCATCTTTTCTAAACCCTCAGATGCCTCCGAGACGTGACCCCGGATTTGCCTTTCCACCGGAGCTCACCCAGTTGATCCAGCAGCAGAACACATTGATGCAGTTGCTAGTCCAGAATCAGAATCAGGGGAACAACAACAACAACCCACCACCACCACCACCTGTTGATCACTTAGCCCGTTTTCTTAGGCTGAATCCGCCGGTGTTTTCCAGTAGCACCGAGCCGATAGTAGCAGATGATTGGCTCCGCAAGACAGCTAGGGAGTTGACCACAGCAGGATGCACAGATGCGGAGAAGGTGAAGTTTGCCGCACATCAGTTAGAAGGACCCGCAGCATCATGGTGGGAGAATTTCACAGCCACTTTCCCAGTCGACACTGTCACATGGGACCAGTTTCAGCAGGCTTTTCGTACTGCACATGTTTCAGCAGGAGCTATGGCCATGAAGAAGCGTGAGTTTCGCAACTTGCGCCAAGGAGGACGGACAGTTGGCCAGTATGTGGAGGACTTTAGTAAGTTAGCACGTTATGCCCCAGATGACGTCGCTACGGATGCAGCTAAGCAGGAGAAGTTTCTGGAAGGACTGAATGATGAGTTGAGCATGCAGTTGATGGTAGCAACCTTCAACAACTACCAGGAGTTGGTAGATCGTGCTCTTATGATTGAAGGGAAGCAGCAGCAAATTGAGAATCGCAAGAGGAAGTATGGACAAGGGAAGTACAATTCAGGAGCTCAGCAGAAGCCACGTTTTACCCCTAGACCGGGAGGACATTTTCAGCATACCCATGGAGGAGGTAGCTCGCACAATCACAATGGCACCAAGAATGGTAATGGCAATGGAGGAAGCAACGGCCAGAATCGCACCAACCCATCAACCCCAGCCAAGAAGGACCTGAGCCAAGTCACTTGCTTTAAGTGTCAGAAGACCGGACATTATGCCAATGAATGTCCTGAAGGCCAAAATGGCAATGGAAGTTCTGGGAAGAAGCCGAACCCTTTCAACAGGGGACAGGTGAACCACGTTAGCGTGGAGGAGGTTGAAGCTCAGCCCGATGCAGTAATAGGTAAGTTTTTGGTTAAGTCATTTACTGCACTCGTTCTTTTTGATACTGGTGCATCGCATTCATACATCTCAAGGGGATTTGTGGATAAGTATAACCTATCAACCCAAGCCCTTAGGTCACCCATGTTAGTAACCTCGCCTGGAGCAGAGTATGTGGCTAGTCTATGGTGTGATCGGTTACCATTAAGGATTGGTAACTATGTTTTTCCCTCAGACCTAATAGTATTGGAATCCCAAGGATTGGATGTGATATTAGGCATGGATTGGTTATCAAAGTATGAAGGGAATATTGAATGTGCTAGTAAGTCAATTTTGCTTACCACCCCAGAAGGGAGAAGGATCAAGTATGTATCCCGGCATGTGCCAAAGAGGACTCAAGTAAATTGCCTAACAGGAGTTGTGCAGGAGGAAGTACCAGTGGTAAGGGATTTCCCTGAAGTATTTCCAGAGGAGTTGCCAGGCATGCCACCGGATAGAGATATTGAGTTTTTGATTGAGCTATTGCCAGGCACAGGGCCAATATCAAAGAGACCATATAGGATGCCAGCAAAGGATTTGGTGGAAATTAAGAAGCAGATTAAGGAGTTACTGGATAAGGGATATATTCGCCCAAGTTCTTCGCCTTGGGGATCGCCAGTACTTCTAGTGGAGAAGAAGGATGGATCGTTAAGGATGGTTGTTGATTATCGAGGATTGAATGAAGTAACGATCAAGAACAAGTACCCACTACCAATGATCAATGATCTGTTTGATCGATTGCAAGGAGCTAAGGTATTTTCCAAGATCGATCTGCGATCAGGATACCACCAGTTGAAGATTCGAGAACAGGATATTCCTAAGACAGCTTTTACCACCAGGTATGGGCTGTACGAGTATACCGTTATGTCATTTGGTCTGACTAACGCACCTGCCTATTTTATGAACATGATGAACAAAGTGTTTATGGAGTTTTTGGATAAGTTCGTCGTAGTGTTCATTGATGATATCCTGGTTTATTCGAAGAATGAAGAGGAGCATAAGGAGCATTTGCGTTTGGTACTTGGAAAGCTCAGAGAACATCAATTATATGCCAAGTTCAGCAAATGTGAGTTTTGGTTGAAGGAAGTAGGATTCCTCGGACACGTTATATCTGGAGAAGGTATAGCAGTTGATCCCACTAAAGTTGATACCGTGACCAAGTGGGAAGCCCCAACAACAGTTGGAGAGATCCGGAGTTTTCTTGGACTCGCAGGATACTACCGGAGATTTATTGAGAATTTCTCAAAGATTGCGAAGCCTATGACTGAGTTGTTAAAGAAAGATACCAAGTTCATATGGACGGAGGAATGTGAGGCTAGTTTCCAGGAGTTGAAGAAACGCTTGGTTACCTCACCAGTGTTGATTTTGCCAGACCAGACCAAAGATTATGAGGTGTATTGCGACGCTTCACGTCGAGGACTTGGAGCAGTGCTTATGCAGGAAGGGAGAGTTGTTTCATATGCCTCAAGACAACTGAAGCCTCATGAGTTGAATTATGCCACGCATGATTTGGAGTTAGCAGCCGTAGTGCATGCTTGAAAACATGGAGGCATTTCCTCATTGGAAACCATTGTGAGGTGTACACGGATCATAAGAGTTTGAAGTACATTTTCACACAGAAGGAGTTGAATCTCAGACAAAGGAGATGGTTGGAGCTCATCAAGGATTATGATATGAAATTGCATTATCATCCCGGAAAGGCTAATGTAGTAGCTGACGCATTAAGCCGTAAGAGCCATGTCAATACGTTAATGACGGGAGAAATACCCAAGGAGTTAGCAGAAAATCTTCGTGAACTATGTTTGGAAATAGTTCCGAGAGGCTATGTAGCAGCATTGGAGATTCAGTCAACTTTGATGGATAGAATCAGAGAAGCTCAGAAGACTGACAAAGAGATTGCCGCTATAAAGGAGAAACTGAGCAAAGGAAAAGCTAAAGGATTTCGTGAGGATGAGCACGACACCCTATGGTTTGAAGACCGTGTTTACGTGCCCAATGACCCGGAGATCAGGAAGTTGATTTGCAAGAGGCACACGATTCACCATATTCGATTCACCCAGGAAATACCAAGATGTATTTGGATTTGAAGGATATTTTCTGGTGGACCGGAATGAAGAAGGATATTGCGGAGTATGTAGCAGTTTGTGATGTATGTCAGAGAGTAAAGGCAGAGCATCAGAAGCCAGCAGGATTGTTACAACCATTGCCGATACCCGAATGGAAGTGGGATAAGCTAGGCATGGATTTTATCACGGGATTGCCCAGGACTCGTTCAGGCTATGACTCGATTTGGGTTGTAGTTGATCGATTGACGAAGGTAGCTCATTTCATCCCAGTAAAGACCACTTACACCAGTGCTAAGTTGGCAAAGATATACATGACCAGGATCGTATGTTAGCATGGAGTTCCAAGGAGTATCGTATCAGATAGAGGAACCCAGTTTACCTCAAAGTTCTGGAAGCAGTTGCACGAAACTTTGGGTACCAGGCTAGAATTCAGTACAGCTTTTCATCCACAGACAGATGGACAGACCGAGAGAGTCAATCAGATTTTGGAGGATATGCTGAGAGCTTGTGCGCTAGATTATGGATCTGGTTGGGACGACAATTTGCCATATGCAGAGTTCTCTTACAACAACAGTTACCAAACCAGTTTAAAGATGGCCCCTTTCGAAGCCTTGTACGGAAGGAGGTGCAGGACACCGTTGTCGTGGGACGAAGTTGGAGACCGCCAGTTGTTTGGACCTGATTTGATTAAAGAGTCTGAACAGAAGGTGAAGTTGATTCGCGATAGGCTCAAGGTAGCCCAGTCCAGACAGAAAAGTTATGCAGATTCTAAACGTAAGGAGACAGTTTACGAAGTCGGAGATAGAGCTTATCTTCGAGTATCTCCACTTCGGGGAACAAAGCGTTTTGGAGTTAAAGGGAAGTTAGCGCCACGATTTGTAGGACCATATCGAGTTTTGGAGCGTATGGGAGAAGTGGCCTACAAGTTGGAATTGCCTGAAGGATTGTCAGGAGTTCATGATGTGTTCCACGTTTCTCAGTTAAAGAAATGCCACGCGGAGATGGCTGACATACCTTGAGAGACACAGTGCCTTTGGAAACTATTCAGTTGGATAACGATTTGACCTACGAGGAGAAACCAATTAAGATTCTCGAGTTTGCCAGCCGAGTTACCCGCAGCAAGGTTATCAAGTTTTGCAAAGTTCAGTGGAGCCACCACACAGAGGATGAAGCCACCTGGGAGCGAGAGGAAGATTTGCTCAAGGACCACCCTCACCTATTTTCTAGCCAACCCGAATCTCGAGGGCGAGATTCATCTTAAGGGGGGTAGGTTTGTAACATCCCAAATTTTCAATTTGGAATGTTATACATTAGATCATCATGCATATCATATTTTATTTTGCATTTTGGTTGATCCTAGAAATTCTACGCAACTCAATGACCCACGGAGAGAGTTGGGGATTTCGTTATTTTCATATTTCAGTTTTCTCAAATTTTGAGAATAGGATCATTTGATTTTATTTATTCTATCATCAATTATTTCTATTACAAAAATATGAGAGAGGGAATAAAATGACTTTCCCAAAATAAATAAATATTGAGGATTTAATAATAAAATCAAATAGGATTTTATTTCGGAGTTTTTCGGTGATTTATTTGAATTTAGAAAAAATGTGCGTTTTTCAAAATTGCATTTAGGTCCCAAATAAATGTTCACCTTGTGCGGATTGATTTTAGAAGCCCGTGAAAATTTATTTCGCAATTTTTGGAGTCCGTTTCATATTTCTTTTATTTATTTTTCTTCTGCACGTAATTATTAAAAAAAATCGAACCGACCTAGGGCCGTGTCCGGCTAGGACTCCCGGGCCCGTTAGGCTATTTAAGACGGGGGGGGAGGCCCAGTCAGAGCTAACCCTAGCCCGAGCCGCCCCAGCTCCCGCCGCTGCCGTCGCTGCCTCGCCGCCGCCCCGCTGCCTCGCAGCCGCCGCCGCCGGACGCCGCCGCCGCCGCACGCCGCCCGAGGTCCGCCACCGCCTCGAAATCCATACAGGTTTTTCCATCGGTTTTTTTAGATTCATTTTTTAAATAGATCGGTTTTCCGGTTTATTTAATTTAGTGAGCGTTCGTCGTTTTTCTTTTCTCGGATTAAATCCGCGATTTTTCTGATCGTGATTCTTGATCCGATTTTCTTTTTAGTATAACTTTTCGCTCGTTTATCGGAATCAGGCGATTCAAGCGCCTAGAGTTTCGTCTCGAAACCATCTATCCGTTTAACCAACTTAAACAAGATTTTGCTACTGTAAAATTTGCCCTAGATCCAGATTAGTAGAATGAAGTTCTTTTCTTTCGCCGTTTGACTTTCGTTGCTTCGTTCGATTTGATTCTTTAGCCAACCGGAGTTCTTGAGTTGAACCTTCTAGTTAGATCTCTTATTTGAGTTTTACCTATGCATTAGTTGAGTACTTATTGTATGCTTTTTTGTTTGTCTGCGATAGAATACCCGGAGTGCGTCGCTTGTTACTTCGAATCACTAGGTTTCCCAGATCTTCAGCAAGGCAAGTAACACTTTGATCATACCTTTTCTACTACCCAGTTTTATTGCATTAGATCAACCCTCACACATTGCATGGTTAGGATCTAATTAAATTGTGGGATGGAAAGTAGATGACGTAGTACCTATTACCTGTTTATTATCAAACCTTTGGGAGTTACTTCTACGTTTGCTTATTATGCCATGCTATGCTAGTAGACGTGGATTGGGTGAGTGATATCCATGACAGATGTGAGTTTGTTAATTAATGGTTTATCTAAGGTGGCAACTTAAACACACATCTGGGTGGATTGAGGCACCTGGGTATTCCAGGACTTGCCTGTTTTCTTTTGGACCGCCACCCAGGCTCAAAGGGATCATGAGACTATTCATACTAGAAACTTCCGTGTGCAGCCACAAGCTATTATGGGCTCTAGCATAGTTGACTAAGTCGTGCGAACTCTTACAGTGGTAGACTAGCAGATGTAGGGGATGTAGGTGGTACGGTCTACCCGATCGTAAGGTGCTAGCGCTTCTGAAAGACTATGTCTCGGTCATCCGTCTTCTCAAACACCATGTAGTGCGAGAAACCAAACGGAGGCGATCGAGTCTTGTGGGGAAAAGTGCGCAAACCTCTGCAGAGTGTAATAAACTAATCATGGTTAGCCGTGTCCCCGGTTATGGACATCTTGAGTATCTAGTACCTGGATTATCATGTGAATCTCAACATGTTACTCTAAATTAATTTTGTTGGGTTATGTTTAATGATGATGCTTAATTGGGATTGAGAATGCTGTCAACCATTCTCAATGTTTAACAACTACCATGATAGTTAAATAAATTTATTCCTTTGAAGTAGGGAAAAATTGGCTTTACGCAAAACTGTAACCATAGAGCTTTCCACCAGCCAAATATGCATATAGTATAGCTGTTTCATTCCATTACTCTCTATGTGTTACATTGCCAGCATATTCCATGTGCTGACCCGTTTCGGGCTGCAACGTTAATGTTGCAGACTTTTCAGACGACGATTAAGGAGTTTTTAGGTCGTGGTTCTATACTCAGTGATGCTGTTGGAGTTGATGGACTCACTTATCTTCCAAGCCTTCCGCTGTTATTGTTATTAGATGGCCTTAAGCCATATTTATTGTAATAAGTTCTCTTTTGAGACACTCGATGTAATAAGTGTGTGATTGCTACTCTGCTATAAATCCTCCGAGTACTGTGTGGTGTCAGCATTACTGATCTAGGGATGACACCGGAGCACAAAGATCAGACTGGTTGAGGTCTGGTCGCTACATGAAACCACAAAATGAGATTTGCTACTTATACTTCAGGTCTTCAGTAACCTAATCTGATGCGTGTTACAAGTGTGTTAAGGTTGGTCTGTGGTTGCCCCGTTCCAATTTATGATTCTGGTGGTTCCTTCTACAACAATGCCATGTCCTCTTCCATATTGTTGGGATCATAGAACAGCGGTAGATACTGATAGCAGGTGCTTCCAAACTCAACTGACATATACAGGTTGTACATGTTTGGACGAATGACCTTGCCACTTGTTGCTTATGTACGTGCTCTCACCGATGCCACTTGCAGTCCTGCTACCGTATGTTCAGCAATGCGATTTACCTTCGATTTTTTTGTCTACCCTGCATGCTGTTTATACATCACCGATGGACACATGCATAGATTATGCACTGGTGGCGCGGAGCGAAATGACTGGCAAACAATAATGATCACAACCTTTATGCAACTGTAGGGTATTTATGCATGGATGGGCTACTAGCTAGGAGCTTTCTTGCTTGCCTACACATACTGGATTTTTTTATACAGTATGATCGGTTTTTCCTTGAGTATATGATTTGATGTAGGTTTAATGCTACCGACGCGCATGAGTTGATTGTAATGCTTTAGTTGTTTGAATGAACATACAATGGATTGCCCAGACTGTGCAAAAATTGTATCAAGGATTGACTATGTTTATATTATCTTTGCTGTTGTCTTGGATAAAATTCCTTACAGATCTTGCAGTCCTACTTTGCAGGGATTGATGAAGCATGAAAATAAGAGAGATTTTAACAATGAAGCATTGCCAGGTAAATAGTTTTTGTGGCACAATAGTTTAAGGGGTGGATGCGGAAGTGTGTAGTTGCTTCCATGTATAGTGCACATACGAGTTAACATAAGTGATTTTGCTTCTAATGCGATATGAATTTTGAAATTAATTGGTTGAAACTCCCAAACCATGTTATGCCGCTGCATGCTTGGTCAATAGCTCGGCATTAACAGAAAACACATGCCAAGTATGAAGAAACTGATTTGTTGCCAAAGAACCAAGAAACTGATTCCCATGCCTGGTGGATTTTCTCTCCATATGTAAGTTCAATCATGTAACTGCCATTTTCATATGCAAATTACTCTTTCATCTTAATCAACCTTTTCTTTCTACATGCCTGAGGTTTGCGCGTTGAGTTCCTACCAACATACATTTTTAGTTATCATTTCTAGACCACTTTAAGTTCAAAATATGAGGTGCTTAATTAGTTAATATCCATGGTGTACACTAGATAGTATAATAATTAGTAGTCAAAAGGGACAGTGTTTTGCCTAGATAATATTTTCGTTGAATAACTGAACGTAGTCGTTGTTGATTTTTCATAGCAAAATTTATCCGTTCTTTGCTACGGATCTCCCATGGTCGTTTTACAGAGCATTTTTGTTCAACCTCTTCCTGTTGTTTTCATTGATCATTCTTGTTTGATTCCAATGATAAATTAGGCTTTCTGTGTGGGAATGTGTGAGTTCCCAAGTGTTACCCACTAGATTTCTGTATGTTTGGCTTTTTAGATATGACCCTGGAAACAGAAGGAGTAATCCTGCAGTTCCTTATGTGATTTGTTCAAAAGCCAGGGCTTTCAGTTTTTTAGCATGCTTTGATGAATCTTTCTTACTGTATGATCAATCTCTTCTCTGGAGCTAACGACCCTTAACTAAAAAAACTTGTTTGATTACCTATCCAATCAAAATAATTTAGCTCAATTTGTTGATGAATGCATGTTAGGTAGACTGATGTGGTCTATCTATGTATTAACTTGCTGATCTTTTTCATAACTGTAGCTTGCAGAGCAGAAAGTGTTTGACCTTATCTGTTTGGTGTGTAAATAATGCAAAGCAGCAAAAATGCCATTCTCTATAATTTTGATCTCGGTCAAAAGGCACATTTGGTAAAAAAAATGTGAATTCTACATCAAATGTAAAAAAACATGATAGTACACGTGTGATGTGTTCTGAATATGGCTCAGCTAAAAATAAATAATCACCCCTAGGATAATATTGTTCTATATTATTAGCTCATGTTTGGGTTAGTTTTGGAGAGGCGCATAATATAATGGGGTTGTACTCAGGGAAATGTGAACCTCCTATGTTTTCAATAATCCTTCTTTTGCTTTTTAGGTTATGGTTATGACATTTATGTAGAAGAGAGAGCATATTTACCCTCCACATAATTGAGTTTTAGAAAAAAAATCTAGATGCAAGGAATTAGGTTTATTTCCTTCATTCTGATTCTTCACTTGATGCCTTTCATCAATCTTCTATCATTTTTCCTTATTTCCTTTGTCAATCTTACTCATTTTGTTTGTCCCTTTTTTTAATCTCTTTCAATACTCTTTTGTCCCTATTCTTTTCCTCACAAATACTGGCAGCGATAAGACTCGGACGAGCTCACGATAGGAGAAAGCAATAGGAATCACATTTTTGCAGGGCACTGACACGGCGGATCTGGCTGCTGCGACATGGAAGCTATAGATCTAGGAAAGGCACATAGCCACCTTTGCCAGGAGCAGTAGGGTTGGTGGATGAAAGATCTGGGCAATGGCCAAGGAGCATAGAGGTGGAGGGGCTAAGCCAGAGCAGATGGAGCAAAGTGTCGTGTCAGATCCAGGCGATGGTCAGGGATGGAGAGGTTGATGGAAAAGAGGAGAGTAGAGCCAGTATCGCCTGATTCTCGCAGCCGACCATCATCGCCGCTGGCGACGGCCACTGGTGGCGGCGATAGAGTGGTAGCGGACAAGCGTTCTTGGCCACCAAGGCTGGGGGCGCCTCGGTGTCGTGCCCTGGAGAGACAAGGGAGTGGGGATCTCCCTCTTTTTATGGAGTCACAACTGCACTGGAGGAGGAAAGAGCATGAGATAGAATCATGTTGTAAGTATGAATGGATATTACATGACATCATGTTCAACAAACAATTGTCAATTCAAGAAATTATTTTATCGTTATATTTTTTGTTATTCTGTGGCAACGCACGGGCAATCAACTAGTAGTAGTAGATGCAGAATCATTTCGATCTACTTGACACGGATGTGATGCCTATATTCATGATCATTGCCTTAGATATCTTCATAACTATGCACTTTCCTATCAATTGCTCGACAGTAATTTGTTCACCCCCCGTAATACATGCTATCATGAGAGAAGCCACTAGTGAAACCTATGGCCCTCGGGTCTCTTTCTTATTATATTGCATCTCCTTTATTATCACATCTCGTTTACTATTTTGCAATCTTTACTTTCCAATCTATACAACAAAATACCAAAAATATTTATCTTACTATCTCTATCAGATCTCACTTCGCAAGTGACCGTGAAGGGATTGACAACCTCTTTATCGTGTTGGTTGCGAGGTTCTTGATTGTTTGTGCAGGTACTAGGTGACTTGTGCTTTGTCTCCTACTCGATTGATACCTTGGTTCTCAAAAACTGAGGGGAATACTTATGCTACTTTGTTGCATCACCCTTTCCTCTTCAAGGGAAAACCAACGCATGCTCAAGAGGTAGCAAGAAGGATTTCTGGCGCTATTGCCAGGGAGATCTACGCCATGTCAAGACATACCAAGTACCCATCATTAACTCTTCTCCCTCGCATTAAATTATTTGCCATTCGCCTCTCGTTTTCCTCTCCCCCACTGTAACGCCCCGAGACCGATGTGCCAGGTGTCGTCCAGTTATTCGTTGTTTTTGCCCTGTCATTGCTTGCATGTCATGCATTGCATATCATGTCATCATGAGCATTTCATTTGCATACGTGTTCATCTCATGCATTCGAGCATTTTCCCCGTTGTCCGTTTTGCATTCCGGCGCTTCGTTCTCCTCCGATGGTCATTTCTACCTTTCTTCGTGTGTGGGGATTAAACATTTCCGGATTGGCCGGAGACTTGTCAAGCGGCCTTGGTTTACTACCGGTAGACCGCCTGTCAAGTTTCGTACCATTTGGACTTCGTTTGATACTCCAACGGTTAACCGAGGGACCGAAAAGGCCTCGTGTGTGTTGCAGCACAACACCCCTCCATTTTGGCCCAAAACCCACCTAAACCTGCTCCATCATCTAGAACGTTCGATCACGATTGCGTGGCTGAAATTCGCACCTCTTTTGGACTCTCCTAGCTCCTCCTATACCTATATAAAGACCCCCTCCGAAATTCCCGTTCTTCTACCTTCGAAACCCTAGTTCCACCCACCTCACGCGCACCGGACATGTTCGCCGCGCCGGACATTTCGTCCGCCGCCGCCGGCGGCCTCTAGCAGCACCACGTGTCCACCGTACCACCACCGCCGCCGCCGCCATGGCCCGCGAGGCCCACGGGGAGCGCGCCCCGAGCCAGATCGGGCCCGAGCTTCGCCCGCGCCTAGCGCCGCCCGAGCGCCTCCCTCCGCCGCCTCCTTCCTCTGGGCCGGCCGCCGCCGCCTGCGCGTCTCCTCGTTGCCGGCCGCCGCCACTGGGACCTCGCCGCCGCCTCGCGCCGGTCGCCGCCTGCACTACCTTGCCACCGCCGCCTCGGATCCGCGGCCGCGCCGCCCCGCACCTCCCGGAGCCAGATCCGGCCGCCCCGCCAGAGTCCGGCCGTGCTCGAGCCTCGCCGTCGCCGGAGACGGAGGAACCAGCCTCTTCTCGCCGGAGTTGACTTTTATCTCGGGGTAGATTATTTCTTCTAAGTCCCGAAATTCTCAGATCCATGTGCTAAAGTTCATGGCCTCGTAACTTTGCACTCGTAGCGCTGATTCATGCATATAGCACATCAAAATGTTCATCTCAGAGAGTACATCATTTCATTCCATTGCATCATTTTCATTTGAGTTCATCTTGATGCCCGAAATGCTGTTAGAAGAGGGCTACTTGAGTTAATTGTCAGATCTGCTGCTCCATTTAGCTTTTTGTCATTTTTGCCATGATTATTGTGTGCATGATATGCCCTCATGCTCTACATATGTTTTGTTAAGGGATTTGTCATCTTTCCAGAGGTGCAACCCATGTATTTTTGTGATGTGTGTGGTGACTAGTGCAAGCTTGAAAAGTGGTGCACTTGGTAATTCTGCTTTCAGGGACTTAGCAATTCCACTAAGTCCTTGATCTGTTTATCTCATGATGCCATATGTTCATGTTGTTTCCTAGTGATCCGTGCCTATTTTGAGGATGATCAGTAAGGATGTTTTGTTAATCTTGTAGTGCTCTATCCATCCATGTCTTTGTTTGCAATTATGGAGCACACTAGCTTGAGTCAATCGAGCTCTACTTTTGCTACTTTGTGAATCTGGGCAGATTGTCAACTTGTTTGCAATTTTGCCGATGATGTTGTAGTTGATCCGTGCATGCTATGCTGTTGTTATTGCCATGTCTAGCTTGCATTTTGTGTATTCTTGATGGGTGTATGCTTAGTTTGTTATGACTTGCACCGTAGTGAGTGCATCGAGCTCGTAAACATGCCTACTTGAGTTATGTTTCAGCATGCTCCAGTTTTCACAAAGTTTGAAAACTGATTATGTTTTTGCTATGTTCACATGCTTGCAATGGTATTTTCTGATCCCTTTTGGCTCAAGGTCACTAAGGGACTTTTGTTAAGCTCTTTGAGTAGCTCCATTCCATGCTTTACTTTGCCATGTTCAGGTCCTATAGCATGTAGTTTTGTTGCTCCGAAGAGTGCTACCTGATCTGAAATTCCAGACAAGTGTTAATTTCACTAAGTCTGAGATCTGTTTGCCATATGCATTTTGGCCATGCTTGTTTGAACCTGTTAATGGATGAATTGGCTGTAGCTCAGTGCTAGACTTTTGTTAAGCATCTTGTATGCATCCCTGCCATGTATTTTGTTGTCCTGTTTGGGTGCTATAGCATGTTCATCTCATTGCATTTAGATGACTACTTGCTGTAAATCGCAGACCGGTGTCATTTTTTGAATCGCTTGCCATTTCCAAACCGTAACTCCGATTCCGGCGTTCTTTGTTTTCAAGCGATTTCATCTCACATTTCCAATGGCACACTTGGATTTCCATGTTGAGGCCAGGTTCATGCATTCCTTGTCACATCTTGCATATGCATCCCGCATCGCATCCCGCATAGTATATCATCTTTGCATCATATTGTTTGATCCTTGCACGTGGTTGATTGTGTCCTTGTTGGTTGTTTGTCTTGTTTGGGTAGAGCCGGGAGACGAGTTCACTAATGAGGAGCCCGTTGAGTTTGCTTTCGAGGATCTAGTCAACTCTGACAACTGTGCAGGCAAGATGATCATACCCTCGAAATCACTACTATCTTTGCTATGCTAGTTTGCTCGCTCTTTTGCTATGCCATTGCTATGATGCCTACAATTTGCTTTCAAGCCTCCCAAATTGCCATGTCAAATCTCTAACCCACCATGTCCTAGCAAACCGTTGATTGGCTATGTTACCGCTTTGCTCAGCCCCTCTTATAGCGTTGTTAGTTGCAGGTGAAGATTGGAGGCCGTTCCTTGTTGGAACATTTATTTACTTGTTGGGATATCATTATATTATCTTGTTATCTTAATGCATCTATATACTTGGTAAAGGGTGGAAGGCTCGGCCTCTCGCCTAGTGTTTTGTTCCACTCTTGCCGCCCTAGTTTCCGTCATATCGGTGTTATGTTCCCGGATTTTGCGTTCCTTACGCGGTTGGGTTATAATGGGAACCCCTTGATAGTTCGCCTTGATTAAAGCTTTTCCAGCAATGCCCAACATTGGTTTTACCATTTTCCACCTAGCCTTTTCTTTTCCCTTGGGAGTCGCGCTCCTGAGGGTCATCATTATTTTACCCCCCCCCCCCCCCCCGCCCGGGCCAGTGCTCCTTTGAGTGTTGGTCCGAACTAGGCAGCCTGCGGGGCCACCTCGGGGAAACTCGAGGGTTGGTTTTACTCGTAGCTTGACCTATCTGAGTGTGCCCTGAGAATGACATATGTGCAACTCCTATCGGGATTTGTCGGCACATTCGGGCGGTGTTGCTGGTCTTGTTTTAACCTGTCGAAGTGTCTTGAAGAACCGAGGTACCGAGTCTGATCGGAACGTCTCAGGAGGAGGTCTATTCCTTCGTTGACCGTGAGAGCTTGTCATGGGCTAAGTTGGGACTCCCCTGCAGGGATTTGAACTTTCGAAAGCCGTGCCCGCGGTTATGGGCAGATGGTAATTCGTTAATGTCCGGTTGTAGATAACTTGAACCTTAACTTAATTAAAATGAGTCAATCGCGTGTGTAACCGTGATGGTCTCTTCTCGGCGGAGTCCGGGAAGTGAACACGGTGTTGGAGTTATGCTTGACGTAGGTTGTTTTAGGATCACTTCTTGATCATAATTTTATCGACCGTGCTTTGCCTTCTCTTCTTGCTCTCATTTGTGTATGTGAGCCACCATATATGCTAGTCGCTTGGTGCAGCTCCACCTCTTACCTTTATCTTACCCATAAGCTTAAATAGTCTTGATCGCGAGGGTGCGAGATTGCTGAGTCCCCGTGACTCACAGATACTTCCAAAACCAGTTTGCAGGTGCCGTTGAACCGTGCAGATGACGCAACCAAGCTCAAGGTGGATCTCGATGAAGATCTTGTCCTTTGTGTTGTTTCGTTCTAGCTGATTAGTAGTGGAGCCCAGTTGGGGTCGATCGGGGACCTTTGTCGCTTTTGGGGTTCTTCTTTTATTTTGGTTCCTTAGTCGGACCATGAGTGTATTTGGATGATGTAATGTTTTATTCATGTATTATGTGAAGTGGCGATTGTAAGCCAACTATGTAACTTCTTCCCCTATTTTATTACATGGGTTGTGTGAAGATTACCTCACTTGCGACATTGCTTTCAATGCGGTTATGCCTCTAAGTCGTGCTTCGACACATGGGAGATATAGCCGCATCGAGGGCGTTACACCCACTTCTAAAACGATTTTTGAAAACCTTTGTCGTTTTATTCACCCCTTTTCCGTTCATCTTTTTTTTCTTGCTTCTTGTGAGTTTGTGTGTCAGATCGTTTGTTTTGCCCTCATGGCTAGCCCTCCTCCTCTTCCTTTGTGTCCCTATTTTGAAGTTCCTAACTTCAAACAAAGACAAGGAGAAAACTTAAAAGATGCTTGGTACAGGATGATGGAATCCTATCATAATTGCACTATAGAGGGAGATTTCAAGATTTTACTGCGTAATTTTTATGCTGGGCTAACTATATTTCATAGACAACTCTTGGATTTTTCCACTGAAGGGAATTTTATTGAAATTGATCCCAGTATTGTGTATGAGATTATAGAGGGAATAGTAGGAGTACTATCCCCACAAAAGGGACCACATCATACTCAAGAAGGAACCCAAGTAAGAAACTATGCGAAGTAACTAAAAGTTTGCAAAAATCTCTTGAACCACTTAAAAATGTTAGCGGGAACCTTCACCGCATGAATAACTTGACCACTCTTTGCAATAAGCGGTTGGATGCTCTAGATCGAAGGAACCTCCCAGATACGAGAATACCCCCATTAAAAAGATAAAAACCAAATATGATAATACGTAGATCTATTCTTGCTTTTATGCCTAGCTAGGGGCATTAAATGATAACTCTTGTTGGGATCCAACCCAATTTTATTTTTGTTCTTTACTTTTTGTTCCTGTTTAGTAATAAATAATTTATATAGCCTCTATTATGATTGTGTTTTTATGTTTTTAATTAGTGTTTGTGCCAAGTAAAGCCTTTTGGATCTTCTTGGGTGATTGTTGTTTGATCTTGCTGATAAAAAACAGAAAGTATGTGCCCATGAAAACAATTTTAATTTTTTACCAGAGAGCGATAAAATACCAATTCCAACTGCAGTGGATAAATATACAAATTGTCCTCGTTGTCCAAATTTCTCAAAATTTTTGGAGTTACAGAAGTATTCGAAACCTACAGATTGCTACAGACTGTTCTATTTTTGACTGATTTATTTTTCGCGTGTTATTTGCTTATTTTGATGAATCTATGGCTAGTATCGGGGGGTATGAACCATAGAGAAGTTGGAATACAGTATGTTTAACACCAATATAAATAAAGAATGAGATAATTACAATACCTTAAAGTGGTGGTTTATTTTCTAATACTAACGGAGCTCACGAGATTTTCTGTTGAGTTTTGTGTTGTGAAGTTTTCAAGTGTTTGGGTAAAGATTTGATGGATTTTGGAACACGGGTGGAAAGATCCTAAGCTTGGGGATGCCCAAGGCACCACGAGGTAAAATTCAAGGACAACCAAAAGCCTAAGCTTGGGGATGCCTCGGAAGGCATCCCCTCTTTCGTGTTCGTCTATCGGTAACTTTACTTGAGGCTATATTTTTATTCACCACATGATATGTGTTTTGCTTGGAGCGTCTTGTATGATTTGAGTCTTTGCATTTTCGTTTAACACAATCATCCTTGCTGTCCACACCTTTTGGGAGAGACACGCATGAATCGGAAATTATTAGAATACTCTATGTGCTTCACTTATATCTTTTGAGCTATACAATTTGTCTCTAGTGCTTCACTTATATCTTTTTAGAGCACGGTGGTGATTTTATTTTATAGAAATTATTGATCCCTCATGCTTCACTTATATTATTTTGAGATTCTTTTAGAACAGCATGGTAATTGGCTTTGGTTATAAAATTAGTCCTAATATGATGGGCATCCAAGATGGGTATAATAAAAACATCCATACAAAGTGCGTTGAATAGTAGGAGAAGTTTGATACTTGATGATTGTTTTGAGACATGAGGATGGTGATATTAGAGTCATGCGAGTTGAGTAATTGTGAATTTGAGAAACACTTGTGTTGAGGTTTGCAAGTCTCGTAGCATGCACCTATGGTAACTGTTGTGTAACAAATTTGAAGCATGAGGTATTTATTTGATTGTCTTCCTTATGAGTGGCGGTCAGGGACGAGCGATGGTCTTTTCCTACCAATCTATCCCCCTAGGAGCATGCGCGTTGTGCTTGGTTTTTGATGACTTGTAGATTTTTGCAATAAGTATGTGAGTTCTTTATGACTAATGTTGAGTCCATGGATTATACGCACTCTCACCCTTCCAGCATTGCTAGCCTCTCTAGTACCGCGCAACTTCCACTGGTACCATAAACCCACCATTTACCTTCCTCAAAACAGCCACCATACCTACCTATTATGGCATTCCCATAGCCATTCCGAGATATATTGCCATGCAACTTCCACCATTCCATTTATTATGACATGCTCCATCATTGTCATATTGCCTTGCATGATTATGTTGTTGACATCGTATTTGTGGCAAAGCCACCATTCATAATTTTTTCATACATGTCATTCTTGATTCATTGCACATCCCGGTACACCGCAAGAGGCATGCATATAGAGTCATATTTTGGTTCTAAGTTTCGAGTTGTAATCTTTGAGTCGTCAATAAATAGAAGTGTGATGATCATCATTATTAGAGCATTGTCCCATGTGAGGAAATAAAAAAAGAGAAAGGCCAAATAAAAAAAGGCCCAACAAAAAAGAAAAAAAAGAAAGAAAAAATGAGAGAAAAAGAGAGAAGGGACAATGCTACTATCCCTTTTCCACACTTGTGCTTCAAAGTAGCACCATGATCTTCATGATAGAGAGTCTCTTATTGTAAGTGCATCTAGTGCCCCTTAGTGATTTTGGTGTACTGAAGACTGATAGGTTAAGGGACTGATGCGTTTGTGAGTGTACATAGGTCTATAAGTCTATTAGGAGTTTGATATTTACAGAGAAAGTCAAACCCTAAAAATCAAGTTCTTTGATTGAAGACTTTGGATTTCTGAAGACTTTCTGAAGACTTTGAAAGTGAAGAAATTGGTGCGACCGTGAAGACTTGGTATTCATTCGAGGAACATGAAGCGTGAAGACTTTTGTTTCCATAGTTTCTTTTTTCTCTTTCTTGAGTCATAGGAAACACCGTGCTGATAAAAGGGGGTCGAAGAAATACTAAGGAAAAGTTTCCAAATGATGCTCAACTCAAAATCCTACACCTACCAATCCCTTCGAGTGAAGTCAATGGAAATCTCATGCAGTTCAGTCAATTTCTTCAGTGACAGAGACGAATTTCTTCTGGTCTTTGTGGAATTTGTTTTGACTGAGGAGTTAGGAATTCGCTAGTGCGTATTGCCTAAAAGTGAGGAACCTGATAGCCCTGAGGAATTTGATAGTCAAATTTCCGACCATTGATGTGCTACGCACCAGCTGTCCCAAAATATCTTCCCACCTAACGGTCATATCATTGAAGGGCATTTATGTCTTATCACGTCGGGCGACTCCCTAGGCTATAAATAGCCGCCCCTACAACCACTAGCTGGTTGGCTGCTCCGAGAGAAACTGACACCTGTCATTTGAGAGCATCCCATCCTTCAAGGACTTTGAGCGAAAATCATCAAGTGAGGAAAATCCAAACCCAAACACCTACAAACCCAAAGTGATTGAGCATCACTGAATAGATTGATCCTGCGTGGATCCGATGCTTGTTACCTTTGAAGACTGTGCATCTTTCAGACGGTTAGGCGTCATGGTCTAGAGCATCCAAGAGGAAATTGTGGATCGCTGAGTGGCCGAGTTTGTGAAGGTTTGGAAGTCACCTGCAGACTTACCATGAGTGATTGGACGAGGTCTGTGTGACCTTTGTTCAAGGAGAATACGGTGAGGACTGTGTGTCCGGGACTGTGTGTTCTCAGGTTTAAATACCTAGCCACTCCAACCAGACATACAACTGTCACAACAGTTGGAACTGGTATACCAAATCACTGTCTTCACCAAGCCTACTGGTTCTATTTCCTCAAATCTTCCTTTTCCTCATTACTGTGTTGTGTGCTTGTTCATATCTATTCAAAGACTTTGACTGAAGACTTTCTCAATTTCCTCAGTTCAATTTCTTTAGTCTGTTTGTCTTCATCCTGTTTTATCCTGTGCTTATGCTTTCTGTACTCTGTGTCTGTTTTCATTTCATCATGATATCCATGTTTATGTTATGTCATGTATGCATATGAGTATTTATTCCGCTGCAAGTAGTTCTTCGCTCAGGAATTTCCTCACCCTGAAATTCCTCAGTGAAGAATTTATAAAAATTGCCTATTCACCCCCTCTAGTCGACTTAACGCACATTCGATTGGTATCAGAGCAAGGTACTCCGTTGTTCTGTGTAATTTTGGTTTAACCGCTTGGAGTTTTAGTTATGTCGAGCGCAGGTAAGATCAAGGTTTCTGCTGGGTGGCCTACCTTCGATGGGACGGACTACCCCTACTGGAAGAATAAGATGCGCATGCATCTTGAGGCAATTGACAACGATCTCTGGTTCGTTGTGGAAAATGGCGTTCCCTCTGTCACTCCTACCATCAACGCTGCTGATGTGAAGAGATTAAAGCAAATCGACTCTCAAGCCAAGAACATCATATGTGGCCATCTGAGCAAAGGGCAGTATGGCAGAGTAAGTGCTTTGGAGACATCAAAGCTTATCTGGGACAGGCTGTCCAAGGTAAATGAAAGAGTCTCAACACAGCATGAGCCTCGAGTTGACGTTCTTCGCAATATCTTCAACCACTTCAAAAGACTCAACAATGAAAATGTTCAGCAAACCTTCGATCACCTCACTGACATCTCAAATGAGCTTCAAGCACTTGGTGCCACCGACATCATCGGCCATGAAGTGGTGAAGAAATTGCTAAGATTGCTTGATTCCTCATTTGATACTCTGGCATTGATGATACAAGAACGTGGAGACTATAAGTCACTTGATCCCGCTAATATCCTTGAGAGGCTAAACACTCATGAGTTATAGCTTGTTGAGAAGAGAGATCTCTATGGACCAAGCTATGGCAGATCACGAGCTCTGAAGGCCAAGGTAGTGTTTGAATATGAAGGTGAAGATTCTGGTAGCAGCCTTGGTGATCCTAAAGAACTGAGCCAGGAGCTAGCAATGCAAGTGAGGAAATTCCATAAGTTCTCAAGACGTGGTCGTTTTGGAAAATCCTCAAGAAGTGATTTCTTAAGATCAGATTCCTCATCCCGTGATTACAAGAAGAGACTCTGTCACAAATGCAAGAAACCTGGTCACTACATTCAAGATTGTCCTCAGTGGGAAAAGGAATCAAAGAAGAAGTACAAGGACTACAGTTCTGATGATTCAAAGAAGAGGAAGAAATCTTCAAAGTCCTCTTCATCAAAAACTTCAAGGTCTTCATCTCACAAGAAGAGCAGCTCCAAGAAGGCTCGGGCATTCATTGGCAAGGAAATGGACTCTAAGGCTGAATCTGAGGAAGATGAGGAAGAGGAGGAATCCGAGGAGTCAGACTCTATTGTGGTGAGCCTGGCCCACACTACCTCGTTCGTCAGCAAGTCCATCTTCAACTCTGAGGAGAAGGACCTCCCCAACACTACTGATGATGGTGATGATGACTATGCTACCACCTATTACTTCAGGGCAAAAGGTTCAAAGGTACTCCAATATCCCTCCTCTGAATCAAGTGAGGATGAATCTAATGAAAACCTCAAACCTAGCTATTCTAAACTTGCTAAGATTGTTGTGAAACTACAAAAGGCTCTTGAAAAAGTTCAAAACATGCCAGATAAAAGCGATGATTTGTTGGGGGAAGAAATGGATCGCACAAAAATTGTCACAACCCTAGTTCTGGTATGATCCTAGGCTTGCTTTGTGCATCATGTTTAAATTTCAAATGAATTTGAAATGGGGAAAGTTGCAAACCCTAGCACGAAAGTTTTTCCAATAGGTTCAACTTTAAAATGGATTTTCAATGAACCCAAAATGCTCTCCAAAAATGTTCATGCTCTTTGGATAATGTTGGGAACAACAACTAGAGGTGATGCACATTTTTGCTACACATTTTGGATTTTTGAATCAATGCATAAATATTTGATTTGGAGCTGTTTAAATTATATAAATATTTTAATGGCTCCAAAAATGTTGGGAATTGGTGAGGGCCTCTGGAATATTATATCTAGATGCCACAAATATTTTCAGCATATATGGAAATGTTTTAACATTTCTTTTAGATACAAAACAAATGTCAGAAATAGAAAAAGAAAACAAGAGATAATAAAACACTTACCTGGTGCTTACCTGGTGGCCCAACAGGACCAGCCCAGCTAGGCCCAACCCACCACCGCACCTCGCTGTCGTCTTCCTCCCCGGACAGAAGGACGAGCGCGTGCTCACCGCGCGCTGGCCACGCACCTCGCCAGCTCCTGCTTGCCGCTCCCTGTCGACACCCTGGCGTTCTACAGAGACGCCACGCAAGCCCCGACCCCCTCTCACTCCCTCTCTCTCCCCCCCTCCTCTGTCCTCTCTCTCGCACGCACCCGAGCGCTGCCGTCATAGCCGACAAACACCACTGCGGCCACTGCCTTCCCCTCGCCTCTCCGACGAGCCCCAGAGCTCCGCCTCGCCGCCTGCTACGTCCTCAATGAGCTAGGCGACCCGGGAAGCTCTGCATTGACGCCATCGTCTTCGTTTCCATCGCCGGCCGCCGGAGATCCTCCTCGCTGCTCCGCTCGCTTCGGGCCTTCCCCGAGCCCACTGGCCTGCTCTACATGATCCCCGTGAGCTCCCGGTCCATCCCCCCTTAACCACGTCGACATTTTCGCCCCGTAGCCGCTGCCCCGCGAGCACTCGAAGCCGCCGTCCGCCATGGCCGGTGAGCTCCATGTCCCTGAGCCCTTCCGCTCCTGCTATTTGCTCCGGTGGGCTCCTGTTGCCCTTTAGGTGCTGCCTAGCACCCCCCGTTCGCTCGCCTCGAGCTGCAGCACCCCGCCTGCGCATAGCCGAGCTCCGGACGCCACCGCGAGCCCTGCTCCGGCGAGATCCGCCGTCCCCGCGACCTCCCCTATGCCCAGGTGGATGCGGTCGAGCGCGGGCTACCGATTGGTAGTCCCAGCGCGCTCTTCCGCCGCCTGTAGCGCGTTCCGGCGAAGCACCACCGCGCGGTTTGGTCGTCGCCGGCCGAACTCCGGCGAGGCTGACGTGCCAGCTTAATTAGCGCTAATCCCACATTCTAATCCCCCCCTGAGACTGACAGTGGGCCCTAGAGCCAAGTCAAACCCTGATCAGTGCGGGTTTTACCCGGGGTTAACCCCAGTGTCACTGACGTGTGGCCCCCACACGTCAGGTTTGACCTGGTCAGCCTGCTGACGCCTCTGTGACGTCACGCTGACGCAGTAACTGAATTTCTGGATTTAAATAATTCAGAGAATTTCAGAAAATAGTTAAAACTTCTAAAAATCATAGAAATTAAACCGTAGCTCTGAATGAAATAATTTAGATATGAAAAATTATCAGAAAATGCAAGGAATCCATTTATGCCAGTTTCATGCATGAAAAACCAACTTATACTTGCTGTATAAGTGAAAACGTAATAATGGCATGTTATATACTTAATTTGGGGTTTGCATATGAACCCTTGGTTCATATGGACTTCAACCAAATTGATGCTAGATGCATTAGGGCAAATCATAGCATATTTGAAATGTCATCTTCATGCATCATATTGTTGCATATGGTTGTTTATTGATTGCCGGCACCGTCCCCTCTCGATAGGTTCTACTCCGGAACGTGTCCCGAGTACTTGTCTGAGGAGCAGTGCTTCTTCGTGGATCTATCAGGCAAGCAACCCCCCCCCCTTGAGCATTTCGATAAATCCCACTCTCTCGCTCCTGCTCCTTATACTGCATTAGGACAACAACGATTCAAAATGCTACTTTCTGCTGCGGTAGTTGAACCCATTCCTCTGCATGACCTGTCATTGCCACAGTAAATAGTTGAAACCCATTAGCATGAGTAGGAGTTGCTTGAGCCTTGATGTGCCTGCTCATCCATGCTTGTTTCTTTATGCCAGCTATGCTTAGAGTTGTGTCAGGTCTGATTCATCGGGAATGAATCTGAGTGGTGAACATGTCCTATCGATAAAGGCTAAGTGTGTGAACACGTTTTGGTCAAGGTAGCGATGAGAGGCCATGTAGGAGTACATGGTGGGTTGTCTCATTGGAACCATCCCTAAGCACTGAGTTCTGTGTATGTTATCCAAGTCTAGTTACTACCACACATTGGGTTCCGGTCATCCGGCCCCTCTCGGCTTATTAATCCACTTGATCTCTGTCCAGGAGTTGCAACTAGTTTCTGGCGTTTGTAGGTAGTGCTACTTGTCTACCAGGTGGTGTCCGACGGGACGGGCTTGGGACAGACTAGGCACCGTGGCACGGTGTACCAAGTGGCACCCGGATGGTGGGCTTGGGAACTCTGCACACATCGTTTGGGGCCGTACTAGAGACTTCGGCCGGAACTCCTTGCGGATGGAACTCGAATAGGCGATAAACCTAGACGAGATACTTGTGTGGTTAGTCAGGTCATGGCCGACACCCTCGCCCGGCTTCCGCTTGAAGGTTGCCGAGGTACATGACGTGTACAGGGCTATAAGTGGCGAGAGCGTGTGTGAAGAAGTACACCCCTGCAGGGTCAACATTATCTATTCGAATAGCCGTTTTCCTCGGATATGGAAACTTGGAGAACTTATGTAGTACATAGACAACTTGAAGTGGATACTCTAAAATACGCAAGATAAGCGTGAGTGCTATGGATGGCCTTCTCGTAGGAAGACGGGAATGGATCCATAGTGGAGTATTGATATGGTGAATATGTGGACTCGTGTGCGTCTTCTTACCTCAAAGAAGTTTCTGATACTCGTAGTATAGGTTAGCCACTGAGTCAAAGCTGGCTTGCTGTTGTTAAAACTCCACCACCCCCTTGTTGATAATGTTGCATATGTAGATAGTTCTGATGTAAGACTTGCTGAGTACCTTCGTACTCACGTTTGCTTATTTATGTTTTGCAGTTGGTTACACTAGTGACTTCGACGAGTAGCTTGTATCCTAGCTACGATCTTGTACCCTTGGGAGGGTCGTGTTTAGTCAGGCTTCTTAGTCTTTTCCTTCTGTAGTTGTCTGTACTCAGACATGTAATGCTTCCGTTGCTTGTATGCTCTGAATGATGGGTCATGAGACCCCTGTTTGTATTGAATGCTATGTGGCTCTTCTGGGCCTTTATCTATATGAGATTGAGTTATGTTGTGATGCCATGTTGTACAGCACATACTTGCATGTTATGCGTACGTGTAACGTGTATTGCTATGTGTGGGATCTGACAACCTAGTTGTTTACCCCTGGTAGTCTCTCTTATGGGGAAATGTAGTCTTGTGCTTCCATGAGCCATAGTAGTCCGCTACAGCCTGGTTCACCGGAGTCCTGCTAGCCCAGCACTACTGCTCCAGAACACTTGACTGGCCGACATGTGATTCACTTCGTTCCTGTGTCTGTCCCTTCGGGGAAATGTCACACGGTGACATCCGGAGTCCTGCCTAGCCTGCTACAGCCCGGGTTCCCGGAGTCCTGTTAGCCCAGTGCTACAGCCCAGATTCATACGTTGTTGACCGACATGCTCGAGGTTGATTCATGTATGCCTGTCCCTATAAGTTAGTGCTACTTTGGGTTCACGACTAGTCATGTCGGCCCGGGTTCTCTGTCATATGGATGCTAGTGACACTATCATATACATGAGCCAAAGGGCGCAAACGGTTCCGGGCCAGGTAAGGTGGCACCTGTGGAATACCGTGCGTGAGGCCACAAAGTGATATGAAGTGTTACATGCTAGATCGGTGTGACTTAGGATCGAGGTCCCGACAAAAATTTTGACTAAAAATCTTCAGAGACTTCAGTCCAAGTTTGACAATCTTCAGAGTCATCATAACACTCTCTTATCTGATCATGAGACGCTTTCTTATGAATTTCATCAAAGCAAGCAAGATCTTGAGCAGTTAAGAGTGGGTTATGAGGATCTTCAGAAGGAGAGTGATTCATAACTTGCTCAACAAATCAGCGAACTCAGGAATTATTTATTCCTCCATGTTTGAAATGCATTGAACGTGAAACTGCTAATTCTTCACCTGAATGTTAAAATGCTTCTATTGCTGCAAATTCTTCAACTGTCTCTCCTATCACTAATTCCTCATCTGAGGATGTTGCCAGTATCACTAACCATGCAGGGCTGAAGGAATTGTATGTGACAGGCATGTACAAAAGCCTTAAAAGGCATCATGCTCTTTGTGATGTGCTTAAGAAGCAGATCCTTAACAGGAACCCTATGAAAGAGGGTATTGCCTTTGAGAGGAAACTCAATGCGGATGGGACCTACTAGAAACCTGAGCAGTATCCCAAAACTCATGGGTTGTTGCAAAGGGACCTTTAGTGGATCCATCTACTTTATCTAGATTTACATGTGAATCTTCACATTCTTCTGATGAATCATTTGACTCCAACTATAAAATGTTCAAAAATCAGAATGGTGAAGTATTTGCTAGATATGTTGGCACTAACTGCAGGAACAGTTCCCCTATGAAGAAAATCTGGGTTCCCAAAAGGTGCCTTGAAAATCTTTAGGTGAATGTCATTATGACACCACCTGTGACGAATAGGAACCCCAGATCAAATTCTTCATATGGACCAAATTCTTCATATGGATCCAAGACCTCATACGGACCAAATTCCTCACGTGGATCAAATTCCTCAAAAGGATCAAAGTCCTCATATTAACATCATCGTGCTAACCCTTCTGTTTCGCATGGAAGATTTAAGGGCAATGAATATGAGCATTATTCTTCTAACCATTATGTTCCTAAGTCCTTGAAGAATTTCTCTTCTTATTCATATGCTTACCCTAACTCCTCTTATGTGAAACAAAGTGGAATGGCTTCAATGCCACCGTTCTCTTATGGAGCTCGCAGAATGATGAACTCTTTGCCACCCCTTCAGATGTGGGTGGTGAAGAAAAAGAACTAATCTCTTATGCATGATCAGGTCTCCAAATGAACTTAAACGTCTGAAGAATTTGCTGGAGACCTGAATATGCTTGAAAGGACACAGGCTAATCATGAAGAAATGAATTTTCATTTCTCACGTCCTCATACTACTGTACCTATCCTCTTGCTTGACGGAATTAATCTGATGAATTTAATGTCATATTCTTCACTGATGAAGTATATGAGTTCATAAGCTGCACTAATTCATCTGTAGGATGATCAACCCAAAGCCACTGAGTGGGTCCTCAATAGTGGATGTACAAATCACATGACTGGTGACAGAAGCTTATTGATGGACTCTGCTTTATCTCCATCACAGCTGAAGCATATCACCTACGCTGACAAAGGCAAAAGCAAGGTATTGGGTCTAGGTAAGGTTGCAATCTCAAAGGATCGACACATGGACAAAGTCATGCTTGTCGAGTCCATAGGGTTCAACCTCATGCCTGTCTCAATGCTTTGTGATCTTGATATGGTTGTTGTCTTTGGCAAGTATCATTGTGTTGTAATCATGGAAGCTGACAATTCCAAAGTCTTCGAAGGCTTTAGGAGAGGAGATTTGTATATTGTTGATTTCTCTACAGGACCACAACTTGCTAGATGTCTACTTGCACTACAAAAAAATACACTTCTGTGATGATACGTGTTTGTCATAGTAGGTCACGTTTTTTGTCATGCATGTACATCCATGACGATTTTATGACAGAATCAAGATAGGCATACCTGTGCTGTCGTAGAAGTGTTCCATGACATTACCAAAATTATCATCACAGAAGTGTCCACTTCCATGACGATAAATCGTGCGTCACAGAAGTGCTTTCGTCAAGGGTGACCGACACGTGGCATCCACCGTAACGGAACGCCGTTAAGCTATCAGGTCGGGTTTTGGATCCAATAACCCGTTAACAGCCCTGACCAATGGGGATTTTCCACGTGTAAAATCATCATTGGCTGGAGGAAACACGTGTCGGCTCATCGTTGGGACAGATGTCATCCACTCATTGGACGGAAGGCGACTATGATACATCGACACGTGGCACGGCCCAACAGAGGCCCATTCCTGTGAAAAGGCCGGCCCGTTTGACTTGGTCAAAAGGTGGCAGGCCGGCCCATGGAAAGCCTATTAACGGCCTGTTCGCATATAGCCCATTTACAACCTGCTAACCCAAGGCTCGTTATGCCCTATCCAAATTAGGCCCAGTAGCGTCATTTGGGCCATCCAATATGATTCCAGCCTGTTTTCACTTTTGGCGCATGTATGGCCCATGACGTCTTTCGGCCCATATGAGGCCCTATGTAACTCTTGACCTATTAACGGCCCGTGGTGAAACTGGCCTGTAATGAACAGTGTATCACTTTACACCCATTAACGGCCCATGGTGAAACTAGCCCGTAATGAACAGTGTATCACTTTATACCCATTAACGACCCATTATTCCGTTGGGCCGTTTCCAGCCCATGTTATCTTTCGGCCTTCTCAGAGCCCATTTATTCTTGGGCTCATTTCTAGCATTCGTTTACTTATGGCCCGTTACTGTCATTTTCTGCTTGTGGGCCAAATTCAGCCCGTGGTTATAGCCGGCCTGTTTGTGATCTGTTGATACGTTGGGCCATTTTCATAGCGTCATCAAATATGGCCTATTAACAATGGCCCATTATGGTCGGCCCATGAACGGACGATTCCAACTCTAGCCCGCTTACGGCCATAATGCGGTATGTTTGGCCCATGTTTGGCCAATCGATCATACGGCCCGTATAAGGCCCATTGATGATACGGCCTGCAGAAGGCCCATTGTTTCTACGGCCCGTAGAAGGCCCACTGTGTCTATGACCAGTAGGAGGCCCAGTGTCACTACAGTAAATATTAACCCATGGTTATTGTGGCCTAGTTTAAAAAATAGGTTATTGCAGCCACTAGCTAACCGCGGAAAAAGAACTGCAATGACTACAGGCAAACAAATAAACAAGACAACAAGGAAATAAATAAGCAAGCAACTAACGCTAGGCTATCACGACTATTACACATATTACATCCACTGGGCATCAAAGCTTGCCACCAGTGCAAATATAGGGAACAAAGCAGCATATCATATACATTGGTTGTCAAAGTTGGCGACCAGCGCAAATAAATGCCGCAGCAAAACAAAATCCAGAACTGAAACCACTTCGGAAGATATCAAGAAACAATATCTTGGGTACCCATAATGCTGGCAAGATTCTTAGCAAGCTTATTAACTTTCTCTTATTTGGCGCTTAAATCCTCCAGCGCTTGCTGTTGCACCAGAAAATATGCAGCTAAATTCTGCAGGGACTTCCTCGGTCCTTCAGCTTCCTGTCGCAGCACATCTGATCGATGTCTTTCAACTTGAAGTTGAGACTCAAGAAGACGAACTGATTTAGGCAACGAGTTCGAAGAGCTTGTGCCAGCAGTAGTGGCCAGTAACTCGAACACTACATCAAGACAGGACTTTTGGGTTCCCTCACTGTCGTCAAGATAGTTTTTATTAGCTTTCTTGGAGACCAACAGGGATGTCTCACTATCTTGAACCTTATCTGCATTACTTCCTTTACCATTGGATAATGTGGTACTGTTCTCCAATATTTTGTCCGCATTCTAAAAGAGAAACAAGCAGACACATCACATGTTTACCATGTTGTATATGAAACTCATTTTGGTAAATGAGTTCAGTAGTAAAGTGGAAAGGATAACAGCATGAAACAAACATATATCTATGTACCATGGTCACTTTATGGTCTATATCATTCTAGTTTTTGTTGCCAAATCAAGATAGAGACACATTTCAAATAATATTTGTTCAAGACAAAGCAAAATAGACAGAATATAAGTGTGGGTAACTATAGAGAAATAACAACACTTGTAATGTGCATGACGTGAGAACATAACTGTTTATTCAATTGAAACTGAAATCAACATAGAGCAGGTTACAACAACAAACCAGTTAAAGAAACAGGTTTAAAACATACCTGTTGCACAATTGGAGTTTCAATTCCATCCTTCAAATTTGAAAATAGTTGGTATGAGTAAATACAGTAATGCAAGAGTAAAGGAGTATGAACCATAGCTACAGAACCTTACCTGAGAACAAATCTTCTTCTCCTTTAAGCGTTGAGTTGGGATTCAGAGTGGTGGTCCTCGTGCTTTGGGCACTGCAGTTCCCTTACTAATTGCTCGTGTTTGGGTGCTCTGTGGTGGAGACGGTGCTGTGTCAACTGGAACTGGGTTACTATCTACCGGGGTTGGGGTTAGAAGGGGTGTAGTTGGTTCTCTATCCAACTGGGTAGGGGTACAATCTGCGAGAGTCTAGGTTATGTGTGGTGGATCTGGTCCTTGGGCAAGTGCAACTGTGGTTCTATCTGCATCAACCGGTAGCACTATCTTTTCTGAAGACCGTGTTGTTACTCCCTTAGATACTGCCATCACGCTCTCCAATTCAAATGGCTAATAAACAAGAAAAGTAATTGAAAGTATAGACATTGTATGATAGACAGGTGCAATGGATAGTGGGGAATAAAAGAGGGCATGAAATAATTCATATTTATGTTGTCTAACCAAACATGATAGCATGACACAATTTCACATATATGATGGCTAACTAAACAGGATAGCATGACACAATTGCACATTAGGATGGCTAACTTAAAAGATGGAAAGACATAGTTCAAAATATGAGACTATGTAAACAGGATGACATGACATAACTATATAATGTGTTTATTAAATAGGTTGGCATGCCATAATTCACATACATTCACGGATAGAATGCCATAATTCAAAATATGATGACTGTAAACACTAAACATGATGAGATGATATAACTATATGATGTCTTTATTAAATGGGTTGCCATGCCATAATTCAGATAGATGATGTGTATGTACTATGTAAACATGATGGCATGATATAATTCAAATATATGATTTATATAGTAAGCAAGTAAGCAGATGGCAATCCATATATGATGTAAAAACTAAGCAATGCAAGACAACATGCATGACATGGGTAATATAACCCTGCCAAGTTTGAGCATAGACCTCAGGGGGGAAATAGGACTGGTCATCAGTCTCTGAATCCTCCTCTGAGGAGCTCTCTTTACCCAGCAAGATGTCCCCTTCAGCAGGTAGCATTGTCTGCTTTGAATACCTTGTTTTCACTCCAGATACTTCCATCACCGCTTCAAATGGCTGATGCACAGGAAGAGTAGTTGAATATACAAACGTTGTCGACAAATAGAACATGTAATACAAAAAATGATAGCATGATATAATTCACATACATGATCATTGGCTAAATAGCATGGCATTGCATAATTCACATATATAATGCCTTTGCAACAAGATAGCATTGTATAATTCACATATATAATATCTTGCAACAAGATGGCAATGCATAATTCACATATATGGTAATTAGACACTGAACCGGTGGCATTCACACAAAGCATGTCTAAACTAATCAAATGACATACAAATGCGAGACACCATACGCACGATATGAGCAACAAAACCCTGCCAAGTTAGAGCATACACCTCGGGGGGGGGGGGATAGGACTGGTCATCTGTCTCTGAATCCTCCTCTAAGGAGCTATCCGTAACCAGTGAGATATTCTCTTCCTTAGATAGCATAGTCTGCTCTGAAGACCTTGTTTTCACTCTAGAATTTTCCATCACCGTGTCAAATGGCTGATGCACACGAAGAGCAGTTGAATGTACTAACATTGTTAACAAATGTAATACGTAACGAAAAAAGGATGGCCTAATATAATTTACATATAAGATGACTGGCTAAGTAGGATGGCATTGCAAAATTCACATATATGATGCCTGGCTAAACAAGATGGCATTGCATAATTCACATAAACGATGAATAAACTAAACAGATGGCATTCACACAAAGGATGTCTAAACTAAGCAGATGACATATTTGATGTATAAAGTAAGCAATGCAAGACACCATATGCATTATATAACCAACATCAACATGCCAAGTTAGAGCAAAGACCCCAGGGGGTAAATAGGAGTTGTCTTCTCCTTCTGAATCCCCATCAGAACAGATATCTTCCTCTCGATTACAATCGGAAATGTGTGGAGGGGGGCTACCTTTGCGCCTACCATGGAGCAACGTCCACATGAAATTTTATTGCCACGCAAGGCTCGTCTCTTTTGCTCTACATGTTCAGTTCCATTGTTTACAATAACTGTCATGCATAGGAATAAAACATAGTGAGATTATGTAAGGAGTGCATGCAGAAATCTAGAGTGATGGTAGCAACCTATGGATAGACCCAAAACCAATAATAGCAGGCAGATAATGGCTTCAGTTAAAAAATACAAATAATGGCTTCTTTACTATTTGTTTCCCACCCAACATGAAACTCATAGTGGACACCGGATATTAACTAGATAGTAGATAGAAACTATTGATAGCGGCCCCGATATGTACCCCATAACCATTTAAAAACTCAAGTTTGACCATTAGTTTGGAGCTGACTCAGAGTCTAATCGGTGAACAGGATGATAAAGTAGCATGTAATATTAAGTGATGCATAACGTAAGCAGACACGAAAGAGTGTGACCTCTCTTGCGGACCCGTGTAGTCCTCGAGGTCATCTGCTCGGTTGATGATGGTAATGCAGTTTTCATGGCTGCCAGCGGCGGGGAAGAAGATCTGAGGCGGTGAAAGACACTCTGGAGGCCGGATCCCTACTGTGCTGGACCCTTCTGTCGTTGGAGCAGCTGAGCTGGGGTGGACGACGGCGCAGCAGGAGCGGGACAAACCACGCAAGGTTTTCTTTGACACCTATCTGTAAGAGAAGTAATTCTGTAAGGGCTCGTTTGAATTGGAGGATTCCAACAATGCATGGATAGGAAATAGACAGGAGTAGGATAGGAATGCACGTGCAAAATAGAGAATTTAAAAACATAGGATTTCTGCCAATCTGGGTGTTTGATTCACAACAATTGGAAGATCACATGATGCAAAGAAGCATGGTGAGATTAAGTCAAACCACAAGAAAATGTACAGTTATAATGCTATTATGCTACTATCTCTTAGTCTTGTGCTTCATGAATATGAATTTGAAAAGGAGGACAAGTGAAAATTAAAATTCCTACGTTTTTTTCAAGGAGACACTAAAGGAACAAATCCGTGTGCTCAGTGGACAATATATATAACATGTAGAGTAAAAAAGAGATGCAACAAGTGTACAACCTCTTTGGCGAAGCCATGTCGATCTCAGCGTGATTGGGTTGTCCGGTGAGGATGCTCCGGCTGACTTTGCTATTGGAGGAGGGGAAGAAGATCTTAGACATCTGGAGATGGAGCCCGAGGTACTTCTCCGCCGTGATGGAGGGTTTTGTCGTTGGAGCAGCTCCGATGAGTTGCACGACGCCGAGGCTGAAGCAGCACAAGAGAGACAACGAACAATGTTAACCTGAGTGGAATTCTAATAGCATCTCCAATACATGACGTAAAATACATAACCACAAAGTGGTAGATGTAAAATACATCAGCCGCTCATCTCTGAACTTAACTGTCGAAACTGAACTTAACTGTCGAAACTGAATTTTGCTGTCGAAACTGAACGCACTAGCAAGGTGAGGCTACACGTCGGTCGACTGACTTTTTCATCTCTGGTCAGTCGATTTTGCAGCCGTTGGATACGAAATCAAGGGCTTGCGGTTCATCTTCAACCTCCACCCCCTGAGCCGCCAGCCACCACCGGCAAAACAGCAGCCCCCCGCCGCCCGCGGCCGATGGTGCGCTGCCCCACCCACCCCGAAAACACTCCCCACCATCGGTCCGCCGCCGCCCAGGCCATCCCTCTAGGCCCCCCCCATGCCGAGCTTTTTCTCCGGAGATCCCCACGCCACCACCCCGCCACCGCCAGTGACCACCGCCCCCATCCTGAACCCTAAGATAGATAGTGGGGTACCTCTCCGGCGAGCCCCCCTCCCCGCCACGGCTGGTTCTTCCTTCACCCCGGCGAGCCCCCCTCCCCCCTATCAGGACCCTGATTCCAAGTCACATCAATTTAGCCGGTAACACCTCATATCACTTTGCGGCCTCACGCACGGTATTCCCACGGGTGTCGCCTTACCATGGCCCGGACCATTTGCGCCTTTCGGCTCACGTATATGATAGTGTCGCTAGCATCCATATGACAGAGAACCCGGTCCGACATGACTAGTCGTGAACCCAAAGTGGCACTAACTTACGGGGACAGGCATACATGAATCAACGTCGAGCATGTCGGTCAGCAGCGTGTGAATCCGGGCTATAGCAACTAGGCTAACAGGACTCCGGATGTCACCGCGTGACATTTCCCCGAAGGGACAGACACAGGAACGAAGTGAATCACATGCCGGCCAGTCAAGTGTTTTGGAGCAGTAGTGCTGGGCTAGTAGGACTCCGGTGAACCGGGCTGTAGCGGACTACTATGGCTCATGGAAGCACAAGACTACATTTCCCCATAAGAGAGGGTACCAAGGATTAACAACTAGGTTGTCGGATCCCACACATACCAAGTATTTCAAATCATACACACAATATGCTCAATATGTGTAAATACAACATGGCATCACAACAAAACTCTATGACTCAAAGTATTTATTCATTAGGCTCCGAGGAGCGAGATATTACAAACATGGGTCTCATGACCCAACATACAGAGCATACAAGCAACAAGCACACATGAAAGCTTAACTTGTCTGAGTACAGACAACTACAAATGAAGAAGGCTGAGAAGCCTGACTATCTACAAGACCCTCCCAAGGGTACAATATCGTAGCTGAGGTAACGAGCTAAATGTCGAAGTCCAAGCGGAACTACTTGTGAGACTGAAGTCTCTCTGAAAAAATATAAATTAAGAAAACGTGAGTACAAATGTACCCAGCAAGACTTACCTCAGAACTAGCTACATATGCATTAGTATCAAGAAAGGGGTGGTGGAGTTTAACTGCAGCAAGCCAGCTTTGACTCGGTGGCTATCCTGAACTACGACTGCAAGTAACTCTTTTGAGGTGGCGCACACGAGTCCACATATTCACCATATCAATACACCACTATGGATCCGCTCCTGTCTCCCTACGAGAACGCCATCCATAGCACTCACACTTATCTTGCACATTTTAGGGTATCCACTTTCACTTGTCTATGAACTATGCAAGGGGTCCAAGTTTCCATATCCGAGGAATCCGGCTATTCGAATAGATAATGTAACTAAGGGAGTCCTGGATTAGGGGGTGTTCGGGTAGCCGGACTATACCTTCAGCCGGACTCCAGGACTATGAAGATACAAGATTGGAGACTTCGTCCCATGTCCGGATGGGACTTTCCTTGGCGTGGAAGGCAAGCTTGGCGATGCAGATATTCAAGATCTCCTACCATTGTAACCGACTCTGTGTAACCCTAACCCTATCCGGTGTCTATATAAACCGGAGGGTTCTAGTCCGTAGGACAACTTCATCATACAACAATCATACCATACGCTAGCTTCTAGGGTTTAGCCTCCTTGATCTCGTGGTAGATCTACTCTTGTACTACCCATATCATCAATATTAATCAAGCAGGAGTAGGGTTTTACCTCCATCGAGAGGGCCCGAACCTGGGTAAAAACATCGTGTCCCTTGTCTCCTGTTACCATCCGCCTAGACGCACAGTTCGGGGCCCCCTACCCGAGATCCGCCTGTTTTGACACTGACATTGGTGCTTTCATTGAGAGTTCCTCTGTGTCGTCACTTTTGGGCTTGATGGCTCCTTTGATCATCAACAACGATGCGGTCCAGGGTGAGACTTTTCTCCCTGGACAGATCTTCATCTTCGGCGGCTTCGCACTGCGGGCCAATTCACTTGGCCACCTGGAGCAGATCGAAAGCTACGCCCCTGGCCATCAGGTCAGGTTTGGAAGCTTAAACTACACGGCAGACACCCGCAGGGATTCGATCTTCGACGGATTCAAGCCACAGCTGAGCGCGCCACACTGTGTCGAGAGGCATGATCTAGCTTTGCCGCCGAACAGTGCCCTAGAGGCCGCACAAGCACCGGTTCCGACCCTTTATTCGGAGCCTATTGCGCCAATTGAGGATGAGCAATTGGACGTCACCTCAGGGGCTACGATCTCAAAGGTGATCGAGCCGAATGTCAGCCCCGCGTTCCGCACGGCTCATGACTCCAAGGAGCCGGATTCCTCTCCGAACTGCGAACCCCCCGCGCCCCTGTCGATCGAATCCAATTGGACACCGATAATGGAGTTCACCGCCGTGAACATCTTTCAGCACTCGCCTTTTGGCGACATCCTGAATTCTCTAAAGTCTCTCTCTTTATCAGGAGAGCCCTGGCCGGACTACGGTCAGCAAGGATGGGATACGGACGATGAAGAAATTCAAAGACCACCCACCACCCACTGTCGACAATTTAAACGACGTGCTCAACTTCGACTCCACAGACATCGACAACATGGACGACGATGCAGGAGATACAGATGAGCCAACGCCCATAGGGCATTGGACAGCCACCCCATCTCACGATGTGTACATGGTGGATACCCCTAAAGGAAATGACAACGAGGAAAAAGGGGATGGAATGGGGGACCGATCCCTCGTAAAGCAATCAAAGCGTCAGCGTAAACGCCGACCCAAGCCCCGCCTTGATAAAGACCCAGCCATAGAGCAGGATGAGCCGGTAGACGATGAGCAGGCCTTAGAGCAACCGTCCGAACAGGGCAACACGGATAGAGAAACCGAACATCCCTCCCCTGGCGAAAACGGCACTCCGGATGACCTTACGCCGGATAAAACCACGAAGCAAAAGAATCTCCACAAGAAGCTTGTTGCAACAGCACGCAGCCTGAAAAGCAGAAGCGGAAGCTAAAAACGGTGGAAGATGCACTCAGGATCCGATGGAGCAAAGTAATCAACACCGCAGAAAAATACGGCGACATTCGCCGAACTAAAAGCTATCCGAAGAGAAGCTACTGCTCGAATTCGACGAAGAGGCCCTAGAGCCCTTGCATTCAAAAAATAAGAAAGCCACACGGTCGGATAGAGGACCCCATGGCCAGCATAAAGCGGAAAGCGGCGCCGCACTTAAATCGGCATGCGGCCCACTTAAGGATTCGCATCAGGGCCCAGTCAGGTCCATTTACGGGCCAAGAAAGCAAGCTCTCGTAAGCAATGCAATAAAGCCATCATCAGAATCCGGCACAACCAAATACAGGGGCTCCGCACACCCCCTATGTTTCACGGATGAGGTCCTGGACTATGAATTTCCAAAGGGATTCAAACCCGTAAACATAGAGGCATATGATGGAACAACAGACCCTGGAGTTTGGATCGAGGATTATATCCTCCACATACATATGGCTAGAGGAGATGACCTCCACGCCATAAAATACTTACCCCTTAAGCTTAAAGGGCCAGCCCGGCATTGGCTTAAAAGCCTTCCTGAAAACACAATCGGAAGTTGGGAAGAACTCGAGAACGCTTTCCGAGCAAATTTTCAAGGGACCTATGTCCGCCCTCCGGATGCAGACGATCTTAGTCACATAACCCAACAGCCCGGAGAATCAGCTCGGCAATTCTGGAATAGATTCCTCACCAAAAAGAATCAGATAGTCGACTGTCCGGACGCTGAAGCCTTAGCAGCTTTCAGGCATAACGTCCGAGACGAATGGCTCCCCAGACACCTCGGCCAAGAAAAGCCAAGAACAATGGCCGCACTAACAAGCCTCATGACCCACTTTTGTGCAGGAGAGGACAGCTGGTTAGCAAGATGCAGCCCCAGTGACCCAAGTACATCTGAAACTAGGGATGGAAATGGAAAACCGCGACGCAAAAAGGACCGTCGCCGGACTAAGGAAAAAAGTCCGAAGAGCACGGAAGTCAATGCCGGATTCAAAAGCTCACGACAGAATCAGACAAAGCCACCCCTCTAGGATAACAGGGATGATCCATCCAACTTAAACAAAATCCTGGACAGGATATGTCAAATACACAGTACTCCCGGTAAGCCTGCTAACCATACCCATAGAGATTGTTGGGTTTTTAAACAATCCGACAGACTCAACGCCGAACACAAGGGGCTCGACACACCAAGCGAAGACGAGGACGAACCCCAAAAGCAAAGCACCAGGAAACAACAGAACATCCCACAACAAGTAAAAATAGTAAACTTACTTCACATAACAAAACGTGCGGCGCCCATAAAGGTACGCACCACACGACCTATCCCAAAGGGGTCCCGCCATTGGTTGTCAAAACCAATCATCTTCGATCAGCTGGATTATTCTAGAAGTATCAGGAACACAGGCTGGACTACCTTGGTACTCGATCCAATAATTGGCGGACTACAGTTTTCAAATGTCCTTATGGACGGCGGCAGTGGACTAAACCTGATATATCAGGACACAATCCGCCACATGGGGATAGACGCAGCAAGAATCCGCCGCAGCAAAACCGCCTTTCATGGGGTCACGCCTGGTCCGGACACCCATTGCATGGGTTTTCTCCGGCTCGAAGTTATATTCGGCTCTACCGATAACCTCCGCCGCGAAAAGCTGACCTTCCACATCGTCCCATTCTCCAGTCGCTATCAAGCACTACTAGGACGTGAAGCTTTCGCCCGCTTTAACGCAATGCCACATTATGCATCTCTAACGCTTAAGATGCCCGGTCCACGAGGCATCATCTCTTTGAAGGGGAAGCATTGATGTGCCCCTCCCCCAAGCGGAGGACTGTATGGCCGCTTTGACAACCCCACAATAAAATGGCTTCACTGGCCAAAAAATTCGGAATAGGTCATTAAAGACCACGAACGTGGATAGACGAGTTCGGTACAAAATCATCATTGATGCAGGCTTAGTGGCCATATACCCCCGCACTAGGGGCTCCGTACATATACAATAAGAGACAATAAAGCTCAGTTCTATATATTTTACTTTATACTTTGCTTATTTTAAACTTTTATTCGGCACGACCCATTTTCAGCTCAGTTCCTCTCTTTCGCAGATGAACGTCGTGCGGCGCCAGTCCAGGATACGGCACAACGGAGACACAGGCACAGATGTGCAGTAGGGACCCGTCCTAAGGATTCTTTTTAGATTAAGACCCTGCGTAAACCTTTTTTACCGTCTCTTGTTGCTACATATCCCCTGGTTTTCTCTGATATAACCAAGGAGGAGGCTGGCGTCTTGGCATGTGGCCACGTTAGAATTTTTGCGCGTACCTGGACACTAGGGGCTTTTTAATAAAGAGTGTTGTTTTGCCCGCAGTCATAAAGACCGAATACCTTAGGGAGTGTTCGGCGTCGCGGGTTTTGGCATTATATGCATCAGCTCCGAATCATGTCTTTGGTCAAATGTTGGGTTGCCCGGCTCCTGAGTTCGGCTACCTTACGTTCCGCTCTATCGGCTAAGGTAGCACCAGGAGAACTACTGTGATTGTGCCCCGGTTAGGCCAGGCGAGTGCCTCAGTAGAGAAAGCCGAAAACTGACTGTCATGATGTAGCGTGAGACTGGTCAGCCACCCGATGACCTATCGGAATCTATAGGATTCCTCCGTTTTAACGAAGGGCCGTTTCCCGGCCAGGAACATACGCGCCCCGAACTCGGGCGAGCGTAGTCGCCACCAAGGGGCTACCTAAATAGTCCCACTGTCAAGATCCTATGGCTAAGTGAAAGTGTTAAAGCATTATAGTCCGGTTGCCTGGCCCGCTACGCTATCACCTCCTTTGTAGGACCAAGACGTTGGGTTAAGTGTGAAAATGCGTCTTCTGCGAGCACCCCCGCACTATGTGCGTGGGGGCTGAAGCCAACGACTACCATCTTTCAGATTATATATATATATATATCTTAAAACGGCTGCACAGGAGGTGTTCCCAATACTTGAAGGCACAAGTATGAAAGGCCACTACAATTTATCAAAATATTGCTTTATAATTACATACGCTATTATAACATAGCATCCTTCGAGCACTACGTCTCTATTACACGAGCGCCTTCAAGGACTTCCTGAAAATAGTGCTCGGAGGGTACTCGGCTTTTGTCCGTATCTCGGGACGCAACAACGGTGGTCTCCATCTCTGCCCAGTATGTCTTGACACGGGCAAGAGCCATCCGTGCACCCTCTATGCATGCTGACCTCTTCATCGCATTGATACGCGGCACCGCGTCAAGGAATTGCTGCACCAAGCTGAAATAACTCTTCGGCACCGATCTCCCAGGCCACAGATGACCCATGACGTACTTCATGGCGAGTCCGGACAATCTATTCAGTTCGGCCCATTGAGCCAGGCGATCGTCCACTGCCAGTGGACGCTCTAGATTGTGGAACTGTGACCAGAAAAGCTTTTCCACTTCGCGATCTTTTAGATCTCGAAAGTGTTCGGTCGCATCAGCAGCACTTGCTGCCAAATCCAGATAGGTGTCCTCCACACTCCACATCCGGTCCAATGGAGCAAACTTCGGATCGCAAAACTTCCTCTGCAGCATAAAGGGCTTTCCAGCCGCAATCTGTTCGGCCTGACGCAGCTCCTCCTTCGCAGCTCCCATCGCAGAGCGAGTGTCCTTGGCATCGGCAACGGCCTTCTCTAAGTCTGTCTGTCTCGCCCAGTCTTCTTTCTCAAGAAGTTTGCAACGGTCTGCAGCGCTCTTTAACTTCTTGGCCATCTCGGCAATCTCTTCTTTTCTTCGGCAGTGAGCAGCCTGTTCGGCTCTCAGCTCTTCAAGGGCCTTCTCGGCAGCCGCATCGCTTTTTCTGGCTTGCTCCTTAGCTCGGGCAAGTTCTGCCCTAAGATCCTCCACGGCGGCCGTACCATCTGCGTCAAGCACACACATTGTAAGACACTGGCATGAAGCTCCTCTTACCTGATGTCGCCCGAGGAATTACATACCTTGAGCCTCATCAAGCCGCTTGTTGACAAGCGCGATGTCGGCATCTGCCACGTCCAGTTGCCGCTTTAGTTCAACCAAATCATCAGTTCGGCTTGATTCCGGACACCTCGCCACCTACATTCAAAGGCGACATCTTAGACCTGGGATTATGATCCTCTGCGTGCCGTCATTTCTTGACAACGCGCAGAGTCTCAGGGGCTACTATCTACACAGGGCGCATCTTACTTATGCGCAACTGACAAAAGTGTACATTATCTAACTTACCTCAAAACCCGTCAGTAAACTTTTGACGGCCTCATGCAATCCGCTTTCTGCGGATGAAATCCTTTCAATCACCGTGCCCATCAATGCACGATGCTCCTCCGAGATAGAAGCTCGCCCCAGCAGAATCTTTAGCTCCTCCGGCCGAGCACCAGACAGTGCCGGACTTGTCCTATGGCCTCTTTCGAAGGATGGACGCGGAGAACCTTGGGGGGCCACATAGCTATCTTCCGCCCCTGCCGGATTCAGAGAAACCCTCCGCGACGACACCTCAGGGTCGCTCGCCTCGCTAGGAGGTACGGCAGGGGGAGGCGTCCCACTCTCCATCATCTCCGGAAGAAGATCCCCCGAAGACGAGCTCTGCTGAGAAGGGCTGACGTCCGAGCTACAAGGTAAAATTTCGGTTAATCTTCTCAGATATAAATCAAGGATTTCTCTCATCCCTCAAAAGGAAAACCTCTCTCTACTTATGGCTCGCTGGAGGGCTGATCCCTTTGAGGGCGTAGTTCGGCCGAGGAACTCCCCGGCGTCGGACCCTCTGACGAGGATTTTCTCCCCCACTTCAAGGCCATGGTCTCCGGGTCGTCAGAGGCGGCCCTCTTCTTCCCCTTAGGAGAGGAATTGTCGATTCCTCCCTTCGGATCAGCCTCCTTCGAGGAGGCCATAGTTCCTTTGTCCTTCCACTTACTTCCCTCCAAAGGCATTATCTTCAACATCCTGACAAGCACGGGATCCGGCCTGGTTTCGGGAAGGGGAGCCGGACACCTGATCAGCTTTGCCTTCACTATCCACTCCTGTTTAAAAGGACAGCTCTTTTAGGGGCAAGTTTATGATGATTATATGGATAGTAGGTCTGGGCACAAGGTTACTTACTTGGGTATCCGGGCGATTGCAGCTTAGGCCTGCGTCCTTGGTCAAATCCGGACACATCATTCGTGATCCGAAGAACAGTTTATACATCTCCACGGGCGTTGCACCCATGAAATTCTGGAGAGCGCGCGGTCCCTCTGGATTAAACTCCCACAGGCGAAGGGAGCGACGTTTGCCGGGCAGTATCCGGCGAATCAACATGACCTGCGTCACCTTGACCAGGCTGAGGTCTCCTTCTAAGAGATCCCTAATGCGGCCCTGCAACAAGGGCACGTCTTTGGGTAACCCCCAATCTAACCCTTTGCTGACCCATGACGTTAGCCGTGGTGGGGGACCCGAGCGAAAGGCAGGAAGCGCCACCCACTTGGTGCCCCTGGGAGCGGTGATATAGAACCACTCTCGTTGCCACAAGCCAAGCTCCTCGTGAAAAGAGCCCTCGGGCCATGGAGCATCAGCATTCTTGCTTATAACAGCGCCTCCGCACTCTGCGTGCCGTCCCTCGATCATCTTCGGCTCCACTTTAAAAGTCTTGAGCCATAATCCAAAGTGAGGGGTAACACGGAGGAACGCCTCACACACGACAATGAATGAGGAAATATGAAGGATGGACTCCAGAGCTAAGTCATGGTATTCCATCCTGTAATAAAACAACAGCCCCCTCACGAAGGGATCCATTGGGAAGCCTAACCCCCGAAGGAAGTGAGACATGAACACCACGCTCTCACCGGGCTGGGGACTAGGAATGGCCTGCCCTTGAGCAGGCAACCTATGCGAAATTTCACCGGTCAAGAACTTAGCCTCTCTCAACTTTAGCACGTCCTCCTCCGTGACGGAGGAGGGCGTCCATCGGCCTTGAAGGTTAGAGCCGGACATTGTCGAAGGTCTGAAGCGCCTGGAATCTGGAGCCTAGGGTGTTGGAACTCGAGGCGACGGGCGAACTCGTTTGAGATTGGAAAAAGGTGTAAGGCCTTGGTCTCTTTATAAGAGGTTGAATACCAAGAGCCCCTCCCGTAACCGTTTGGGACTCGCCTTTAATCGAGAAAATGTGCTAACGGGCACGATTGGGTTACCCACGTCCGTATTGATGAGAATCTCGTAAAAGGGGGGACACGATCTCCACTTTGACAAGACGTGCCAAGGAAACCGCCTCGCAAAACGTGCTGAGGTGGAAAAGTAAAAACGATTCGAGTAAAGGACTTGGCCGTAGTGTGATGTCACACTGCGGAATACGTCAGTAGATTAGATTTGTGTTAATATTATTCTCTCTATGGAAATATGTGGAAACTTATTTTGCAGAGCCGGACACTATCCTTGTTTAAAATCTTCTTGAAGGACTTGGAGGAGGAACCCTCCTTGCAATGCCGAAGACAATCTGCGTGCCGGACTCGTCATCAGTGAAGCCTGGATCAGGGGCTATTGAGGGGGTCCTGGATTAGGGGCTGTTCGGGTAGCCGGGCTATACCTTCAGCCGGACTCCAGGACTATGAAGATACAAGATTGAAGACTTCGTCCCGTGTCCGGATGGGACTTTCCTTGGCGTGGAAGGCAAGCTTGGCGATGCGGATATTCAAGATCTCCTACCATTGTAACCGACTCTGTGTAACCCTAACCCTATCCGGTGTCTATATAAACCGGAGGGTTCTAGTCCGTAGGACAACTTCATCATACAACAATCATACCATAGGCTAGCTTCTAGGGTTTAGCCTCCTTGATCTCGTGGTAGATCTACTCTTGTACTACCCATATCATCAATATTAATCAAGCAGGAGTAGGGTTTTACCTCCATCGAGAGGGCCCGAACCTGGGTAAAAACATCGTGTCCCTTGTCTCCTGTTACCATCCTCCTAGACGCACAGTTCGGAACCCCCTACCCGAGATCCGCCGGTTTTGACACCGACAATAACCCTACAGGGGTGTACTTCTTCACACACGCTCTCACCACTTACCACCATGTACACATCGTGTATCTCGGCAACCTTCAAGCGGAAGCCTTGCGAGGGAGTCGGCCACGACCTGACTAACCAACAAGTCTCTAGTCCAGGTTTATCGCCTATTCGGGTTCCATCCGCAAGGAGATCCGGCCGGGGTGTTGCTCAAGGCCCCAAACGATGTGAGCAGGGTTCCCAAGCCCACCATCCGGGTGCCACTTGGTACACCATGCCACTATGCCTAGTCTGTCCCAAGGCCACCTGTACCGGGTGCCACTTGGTAGACTACGAACACAACCTACAAACACCAGAAATTAGTTGCAACTCCTGGACAGAGATCATGTTGATTAATATGTAGAGAGGGGCAGTTAAGCATTCCAATGTGTGGTAGTAGCTGTTCATGGATCACAAACACAGAACTCAGTTCCAAGGACGGCTTTAATGAGACAACCCACCATGTACTCCTACATGGCCTCTCACCGATACCTTTACCAAATCGTATTCACATGTTTAGCTCACAACAGTAGGACATGTTCTCACACCTCTAATTCATCCCCGATGAATCAGACCTGACTCAACTCTAAGCAATAGTAGGCATGACAAACAAGCATGAATGAGTAGGCACACCAGGGCTCAAACAACTCCTACTCATACTAGTGGGTTTCATCTATTTACTGTGGCAATGATAGGTCATGCAAAGGAAAGGGGTTCAACTACCGCAGCATGTAACAGTTGAAGCATTGTTGTCCTAATGCAATAAAAGAAGCAGGAGCGAGAGAGTGGGATTGTATCGGAATGAACTAGGTGGTTTTGCTTGCCTGGCACTTCTGAAGATAGTATAGCTCTTCATCAGTGTCATCGAACTCATCGTTGGAACATACGTCTACCGGGGGGAACAACCACCGGCAAAGAGAGAAAGGACACAATCAATGCAATGCAGAATATGATGCATGATCATGACATAAGGCATTTCAAATGCCACTAATTCAAATTGTCACATACAGTAGCTTTAGGTTGCTCGAACATGCATGAAAAAGGTACACATGGATAGATTGGATTTTTCTGGTCATTTTTCATATATAAATTATTTCATTTGGAGTTACGGTTGAATTTCTATGATTTTTCAAAGTTTGCAACATTTTCTGAAATTTCCAAATCATTTTTTAATTAGAAATATTCCAGAAAATGATTACTGCGTCAGCTCTAGGTCATGCTGACGTCAGCGGGTCAACAGGGTCGGTCCTGGTCAAACCGGACCCGTGGGCCCCACATGTCATTGGCTCAGTTAGGTAATAGGTTTTAGAATAAACCTAATCTAATGATTAACTGGGACGGGCCCACTGTCAGTGTGACCTGATTAAACTAACCGCGGGGTTAGTGGCTAAACTAATCCGCCACGTCATCTAACCGGCGATTAGCCGCCGGTGCTAAGCAGGACGCAGCGGCACTCCTCGTCCGGCCGTCTCCGGTGACGAGAGCTCGTGTGGCTGGGCTCTACGGATGCAGCGCGTCGAGGCGCGTCGGGTGGTGGCCATGGGCGGTGCCGGGACGGGCTACAACGGCGAGGGCAAAGGCGACAATCGCGGCCGGAGCACGGCTATGCGCGGGCGCGGGCTATGCTTGGCTAGCAAGCTCGCTGAGAGGCTGGGCGGGATCCTGGAGCTGCGTTGAGCACAGTGGTGTGCTTGGCTTCGAGCAATAGTGGATCTAGCCACGACGGCGATGAGGCACGGCGGCGGCGAGCTTCGGCCGCGGTGGACAAGGGGGCTAGAGGAGGGATTCGATGGCGGGGAGAGAGGGGCTGGGAGCACGAGCTCACAGGAAGGCAGCGGAGTAGGTCAGTGGGCTCGAGGACGTCCTTGATGGTGCGAATCGATGGCGAGGGGCTCGGGTGACCGAGGTTGAAGATGACCATGATGAAGTTGAAGCAGGGCCTCCTGCGAGGCATGAGTCGGTGGAGGGGACATGGGCGGTGTTCCGGTTCTTCCAGACGCGTCAGCGAGGCGAGTGGTGGACGGTGGCCGCGGTGACAGCGAGCGGCGGCGACGAGCGCGCTCGGGTGTGCTGCGGGGAGAGGAACAGAGGAGGGGAGAGAGAGCAGCGAGTGAGGGGGAGAGGAGAGAGGTCTTAGGGCATCTCCGTGGCGTGAGAGGGGAAAGGGAGAGCTCGCCAGCGCGAAGCAGGAGGTGGCGCACGGGCGCGCGTGTGCTGTCTCCCTCGTCTGCCTACTGGCAGAGGTAGGTGATGACTGGCACGGGCCATATGGGCCGGCCCAGTCAGGTAGGTGGTCCGGGTAAGCTTCCTCTCTGCGGGAGTCCTAGATTAGGGGGTGTTCGGGTAGCCGGACTATACCTTCAGTCGGACTCCAGGACTATGAAGATACAAGATTGAAGACTTCGTCCCGTGTCCGGATGGGACTTTCCTTGGCGTGGAAGGCAAGTTTGGCGATGCGGATATTCAAGATATCCTACCATTGTAACCGACTCTGTGTAACCCTAACCCTATTCGGTGTCTATATAAACCGGAGGGTTCTAGTCCGTAGGACAACTTCATCATACAACAATCATACCATAGGCTAGCTTCTAGGGTTTAGCCTCCTTGATCTCGTGGTGGATCTACTCTTGTACTACCCATATCGTAAATATTAATCAAGCAGGAGTAGGGTTTTTCCTCCATCGAGAGGGCCCGAACCTGGGTAAAAACATCGTGTCCCTTGTCTCCTGTTACCATCCGCCTAGACGCACAGTTCGGGACCCCCTACCCGAGATCCGCCGGTTTTGACACCGACATTGGTGCTTTCATTGAGAGTTCCTCTGTGTCGTCACTTTTAGGCCCGATGTGTCACATCCCTAGTTCTGGTATGACCTAGGCTAGCTAGTCATGTGTGCATCATGTTTAAATTTCATTTAACTTTGAAATGGGGATTGTGAAACCCTCAGAAGTCATTTCTGGAAATGACCCAGAAAAAAATTCTCCAAAAAGGTCCAAGAAAATGTTCATGATGCTCTCTGAAAATATTGGACAGAGATAAAAATCAAACCAATATCTTTAGGAGCTCATAAGTATTTATTATGGGCATTTGGAATTAATCCAGTAATTATTTGCATTGGATAAATATTTTATTATATATAAAATATCGTCCAATAATTCTGAATTATGGTGAGGGGCTTTGGAGTGGTCCAACTAGTCCCTACTAAAATTTACAGAATAAAATAAAATGATTTAGTATTTTTATTAAATCAAAACAAATGTCAGAAAAATAGAAAAGAAAACAAATAAAGGAAAAACCCTTACCTGGGCCTCCTACCTGGCAGCCCAGCGGCCCAGCAGGCCAGCCCAGCCAGCTGGCCGACGCCAGTCGTCGCCTACCTCCTGCCAGGAGGACGGCGCGCGTGTGCCCGACGGGCGCGAGCACACGCCGGCCATCTCCTGCTTCCCCGCTCGCCGCTGGAGGCACCCAACGACGCCACGCACTTCCCCGAACCTCTCAACCTCTCTCCAGTGGCCTCCCCTCCTCTCTCTCGCCCTTCCTCGCTCACGGCCTCCCCCTCGCCCTCTCTCTGTGTCTGCGAGCTCCGCCACCTCGCCCTGAAGCTCTCCGTCGAGCCACGCGCCTCGGGAGGCCCTGGAGCACCTCCATCGCCGCCGTCTTCATCTCCGGTCGCCGGAGATCGTCTTCGCCGCCCCGTCGTCTTCAACGCGTCCCCGAGCTCGCCAACCGCCTCGTCCGAACCGCCGTGAGCTTCTACGCCATTTCCCTCTCTCCGTTTAGCCGCCTGCACGCCGTAGCCCCTTTCCCCGCCGTGGCCGTAGCTCCTCGCCGCCGTCTATGTCGCCGCCATCGCCCTGGCCACCGCAGCCCGCAACCGAGCACATCACCGTGCTCCTGGTGCCACGAGGGTGCCGCAGAGCCCCTCGGGTGGCCTCCCCGTGCCCCACATCCCGCTCCCGCTTGAAGCCCGTGCTCTGGCCGCCGCCCCGAGCTCCGCTCCAGCGAGCTCCGGCCGTCCCCGCCTCTCCCACTTGCTCCAGATGATGCGGACGAGTGCTGGCTCCTCGCTAGTGGTCTCCGCCGTCCAAATGGTCGCCGGAGGGCGAAATCCGAGGCCCTCCGCCGCGTCTGGCTCGCCGGCGTCAAGCAGCCGGTGGCTTTGACCCATTGACCGGGGTTGACCCTCCCCCTTGTGTCACTGACGCGTGGGCCACACCCCTGACATTTAGTTAGTATTAGATTAACACTAATTAACCTAGGTTAGTTACCTAGTTAGTCACTGACCAGTGGGCCTGGCACCCACTAATCCTAATTAGGCTAAATAAACCCCCTGTGACCTAATTGAGTCACTGACGTGTGGACCCCACACGTCAGGTTTGACCTGGTCAGCTCCGTTGACCTGCTGACGCAGGCATGACGCAATGCTAACGCAGTTATTCTTTTTCTGGAATTATTTTTAAACAGGAAATTCCAGAAAATGTTCAAAACTTCAAAAATTCATAGAAATTCAACCGTAGCTCAGATTGAAATAATTTATATATGAAAAATTATCAGAAAAAATTCAATCTATCCATCTGTACCATTTTCATGCATGACAAACCAACCTATACATGTTGTATATATGAAAACACATGAATGGCATTTATAAGAGCTTATTTTGGAGTTGCATTTGAATCTTTAGTTCAAATGGACTTTAACCAAATGAATGCTAGTTGCATTAGCTCAAACAACATCACATCATCATGCCATGTTCATGCATCATATTATTCCATATGCTTGTGTATTGACTATCGACACCGTTCCTTCTCGATAGGTCCTGCTCCGGAAAGGGTTCGAGAGTACCTATCAGTGGAGCAGTGCCCCCTCCATTGATCTACCAGGCAAGCAAACCCCCTCGTTCATTCCGATACAATCCCACTCTCTCGCTCCTGCTCTCTTTTATTGCATTAGAACAACAACGATTCAACTGCTACTTTATGCTGCGGTAGTTGAACCCATTCCTCTACATGACCTGTCATTGCCACAGTAAATAGTTGAAACCCACTAGCATGTGTAGGAGTTGATTGAGCCATGTTATGCTTCTACCATGCCATGCCTGCTATTGCATAGAGTTGTGTCAGGTCTGATTCATCGGGAATGAATTGTAGTGTTATGACATGTTCTGGTGCTGAGAGTTAAGCGTGTGAACACGATTTGGTAAAGGTAGCGGTGAGAGGCCATGTAGGAGGACATGGTGGGTTGTCTCATTGGGACCGTCCTTAAGAACTGAGTTCTGTGTAAGTTGTCTAATGACTAGCTACTACCACACATTGGGCTCCGGGCGCTCCAAGCTCTCTCGGCTTATTAACCGCCTTGATCTCTGTCCAGGTGTTGCAAATAGTTTCTGGTGTTTGTAGGTAGTGCTATTTCTCTACCGAGTGGCACCCGGCAGGGTGGGCTCGGGACAGACTAGGCACAGGTGGCACGGTGTAACAAGTGGCACCTGGATGGTGGGCTTGGGAACCCTGCTCACATCGTTTGGAGCCGTGAGCGACACCCCGGCCGGATCTCCTTGCGGATGGAACCCAAATAGATGATAAAACTGGACTAGAGTCTTGCGTAGTTAGTCAGGTCGTGGCCGACATCCTCGCCAGGCTTCCACTTGAAGGTTGCCGAGATACATGACGGGTATATGGTGATAAGTGGTGAGAGCATGTGTGATGAAGTACACCCCTGCAGGGTTATTATGATCTATTCGAATAGCCGTGTCCTCGGTTATGGACTTCTTGGATGCTTACGTGGTACATAGACAACTTAAAGTGGATACTCTAAAATGCTCAAGACAAGTGTGAGTGCTATGGATGGCCTTCTCGTAGGAGAGACGGGGATGAATCCATAGTAGTGTATTGATGTGGTGATTAGTGGACTCGTGTGCGCTGCCTCACCTCAAAGAAATTTCTCATTGTCGTAGAACAGGATAGCCACTGAGTCAAAGCTGGCTTGCTGCAACTAAACCCCACATTACCTTCTTGATACAAATGCATGTATGATAGAATCTAATGTAAGTCTTGCTGAGTACCTTTGTACTCACATTTGCTTTATTTATGTTTGCAGGTGAGACATCTGTCTCACTAGTAGTACCGCTTGGACTTCGACGAGTAGCTTGTTACCTCAGCTACGATCTTGTACCTTGGAGGGACTTGTAGATAGTCAGGCTTCTCGGCCTTTTTCTTTTGTAGTTGTTTGTACTCAGACATGTAATGCTTCCGTTGCTTGTATGCTCTGAATGATGGGTCATGTGACCCCTATTTGTACTGATGCTATGTGGCTCTTCTGAGCCTTTATCTATATGAGTTGCGTTATGTTGTGATGCCATGTTGTACAGCACATACTTGCATGTTATGCGTACGTGTGACGTGTATTGCTATGCGTGGGATCCGACAATCTAGTTGTTTATCCTTGGCAGCCTCTCTTATGGGGAAATGTAGTCTAGTGCTTCCTTGAGCCATAGTAGTTCGCTACAACCCGGTTCACCGGAGTCCTGATAGCCAAGCACTACTGCTCAGGACACTTGACTGGCCGGCATGTGTTTCGCTTCGTTCCTGTGTCTGTCCCCTTGGGGAAATGTCACGCGGTGACATCCGGAGTCCTGTTAGCCCAGTGCTACAGCCGAGATTGACACGCTGCTGACCGACATGCTCGATGTGAATCATGTATGCATGTTGCCAAAAGGCGCAAACGGTCCCGGGCTATGGTAAGGCAACACCTGTGGGGATACCGTGCGTGAGGCCGCAAAGTGATATGACGTGTTACATGCTAGAACGGTGTGACTTAGAATCGGGGTCCCGACAGCTTTGGTATCAGAGCCTGACTGCCTGTAGGATTGCCAAGCCAACCTGGTCGAAGTTGAGTCTAGAAATTCTTTAGCTATATAGGGGAATTGATTGTGGAAGGGGACGTAGGGCTCTTTTTACTCCTTATACCTCATGCCTTCTGATCTGAGTCATCCTATCTTTCCTACGGGGTTAAGGAACTAGGCTTTCTCTTCCGTCTATCAGGATCACGTGTTACTACTCTGTAGTCTCTAAGGTTTGGTTGATCTGAGTCATATCAAAGTTTGAGTACCTCCGGTGTAACCTATTTGGCAATATCTTAGAACCTTGAGTGATGATGTTGAGTATGGTGCTACTCCGTCTTTTGCAGAATGTCTCATTTCGAGCATTTTACTGCTGTTATGCTGCCGGAATTGTCCAAGGAGTTCAAGAGATAGTATTTTTCCTCGTACTATATTCTACATCCTTATCATGATGCTGAATCCATCCTTGTTTCCTTGGTTGGTTCTTCAGGATGTCGTCAGTTAACCGAAGTTCTGTTGCTCGTAGCCGGAACCACGGAGATGGTAGGGATGAGGATCCTCCCGACCAGTCTTCATTGGCAGAGTTCATGTTAGAGGTTGAGAGGAACAAGCGTGAGTCTAACCGCTTGCTAGCACGTATTGAGGAGAACACCTCCCATCAGCACAAAGAGTTTGTGTCCATCCATGACTTCATCGGTCTGAAACCACCTATCTTCCATCATTCCATTGAACCACTCGATGCAGATGACTGGCTACGTAGTATCACACACAAGCTACGTTCAGCGAACGTAGCTGAAAGTAACAAGGTCACCTACGCTGCTTATCATCTGGAAGGTCCTGCTAGTATTTGGTGGCAGAACTATGAGGCTATGCTTCCAGCTAGCCAGAAAACCACCTGGAGAGATTTCACTGAGGCTTTTCGCGAGCATCACATTCCTCAGGCTCTCATTGATCGCAAGAGAGAAGAGTTTTGTAGTTTCACCCAGAGTAAGATGGTTGTTGATGCTTACAGCAGAGAGTTTGAGAACCTTGCCCGCTATGCTACAGAAGAAGTGTCCACAGACGCCAACAAGAAGGCTAGGTTCCGGAAGGGTCTCAACCCCAAGTTGCGTCGTGATCTCCACTTGCATCATTGTAATACATTTCAGGCTCTTGTGAACAAGGCCATTAATGCGGAGACAGCTCAGCTCACTTATGAGGAGTCTTGTAAGCACACCCGTGATTTGGTTTCTTTCTCCGGTTCTAGTTTGCAGAAGCGCCGGATTTGGGTTCCGAACTCCGCTCTTCCACCCAGATATTCACTAAGGCCATCTTGTGTGGCACCTCACCCAGTTTAGTTACATGCTCCACCCAGGCCTATTGGTAGACCGCTTGTCAATGCGGGTCCACGTCCTACTTCAGGGACTTGTTTCACATGTGGAGAGCCAGGACACTATGCACGTGACTGCTCTCAAACCAACTATGCTCCACCCCAGCCTGTGAAGTCTGTTGGTCGTGGTAAGCCATCACGCAAGATGATTAGTGTCAAGTCAGCTCCCACTGAACCTGGATGTGTGCATCACGTCTCAGCTAAAGACACTCATGATGATCCGGATGTCGTTCTTGGTACACTCCTTGTCAACTGTCATCCAGCTTCGGTTCTGTTTGATACCAGATCATCTCATTCCTTCATTTCCGAAAGTTATGCCAGCTTGCACAACATATCCTTTTCTGATATGCCCTCTCCACTAGTAATTCAAACTCCTGGATCCAAATGGCAAACTTCTAGTGTAAGCCATGGTAATGAAATCCTTGTTGACAGACTTGTATTCCTTGCATCACTTATAGCCCTCAAGTCTATGGATATTAACATCATTTTGGGTATGGACTGGATGAAAGCTCATTATGCCAAGATTGATTGTTACACTAGGTCTGTTCAGCTTACACACCCATCTGGCAAGATAGTCACCGTCTCCACTAGGGTTGCAAAGCGTCAGCTCTATTCTCTTAATGCCAACCCTCTTCCTGACCTTGAAGATATCCCGGTAGTCCGTGACTTTCCGGATGTCTTTCCAGAGGAACTGCCAGGTATTCCACCTGACAGAGATGTAGAATTTGTCATAGATCTTATCCCAGGAACCGCTCCAATCTCTAGGAGACCTTACAAGATGGCACCCTTAGAACTAGCTGAGCTTAAGAAACAACTCGATGAATCCTTGCAAAAGGGTTTCATCCGTCCTAGTTCTTCTCCCTGGGCTTCCCCCGTCCTCTTCGTCAAGAAGAAGGATGGTACGGACCGGATGGTTGTAGATTATCGTCCCGTTAATTTGGTCACGATAAAGAACAAGTATCCGCTCCCCAGGATCAACGACTTGTATGATCAGCTCGCTGGATCCTCAGTCTTTTCCAAGATGGATTTGAGGTTAGGCTACCACCAAATCAAGATCAGAAATGGGGATATTCCTAAGACGGCTTTTGTCACTCGTTATGGTCAGTACGAGTACACCGTCATGTCTTTTGGTCTAACCAATGCTCCAGCTACTTTCTCCCGCTTAATGAACTCGATCTTCATGGAGTACTTAGATAAGTTCGTCGTGGTTTACCTTGATGATATTCTTATTTACTCGAAGAACGAGGAAGATCATGCCGAACATCTTAGACTTGTGCTAGAAAAACTCAGAGAGCACCGCCTTTATGCCAAGTTCTCCAAGTGCGAATTTTGGTTGCCAGAAGTGACCTATCTCGGCCACGTAATCTCTGGTAAGGGCATTGCTGTCAATCCCGAAAGAGTTCAGGCCGTTCTTGATTGGACTCCGCCTGAAACAGTTAAGCAAGTTAGGAATTTCCTTGGTCTAGCCAGTTATTATCGTCGATTCGTTGAGAACTTCTCCAAAGTGGCCAAACCTCTCACAGAACTTCTCAAGAAAGATAAAAAGTTTGAGTGGTCCCCACGGTGTGAGCACAGTTTTCAGGAACTGAAAAGACGCCTGACTTCTGCTCCCATACTTGTGCCACCGGATTTCACTAAGGACTTTGTTATCTATTGCGACGCCTCACGACAGGGACTAGGTTGCATTCTTATGCAAGATCGCCATGTGATTGCCTATGCATCTCGACAGTTGCATCCACATGAGGAGAATTATCCTACACATGATCTAGAGCTTGCAGCCGTAGTCTATGCCCTTAAGACATGGCGACATTACCTTCTTGGTAAATGTTGCGATATTTACACCGACCACCAGAGTCTCAAATATATCTTCACCCAACCAGATTTGAACCTGAGGCAAAGACGTTGGCTGGAGTTGATCTCAGATTATGACTTAGGGATTACCTACACCCCAGGCAAGGGGAATGTCATGGCTGATGCGCTAAGTCGTAAGTCCTATTGCAACAACCTCATGTTGCAGCAGGGCCAACCACTTCTCCATGAGGAATTCTGTAAGCTTAATCTTCACATTGCTCCTCATGGATTCCTTTCTACCTTGGTGGCGAAACCTACTCTTGTGGATCAAATCATCTCTGCTCAGAAGCAGGATACGGGAATTTCCCGGATCAAGAGAAACATTAACAAGGGAGTTGGTGGTAGTTTCTCTATAGATGATCGTGGTGTTGTTTTCTTTGAGAGTCGCTTGGTGGTTCCCAAGAATCAACATCTTCGACAATTAATCCTTAAGGAGACGCATGAATCTCCTCTCACGATTCATCCCGGTAGTACTAAGATGTATCAGGACCTACGCCAGAGGTTCTGGTGGACTAGGATGAAGAGAGAAATTGCTCAATTTATTGCTAACTATGAAGTTTGTCGTCGCGTGAAGGCAGAGCATCCGAGACCTGCTGGCACCCTTCAACATTTAGCTATTCCTGAGTGGAAATGGGATAAAGTTGGTATGGACTTCATCACCGGCTTTCCCAGGACCAAGAGAGGGAATAATGCTATATTCGTAGTCATTGATCGTCTTTCCAAAGTGGCTCACTTCCTACCTGTTCGAGAGAGTATCACTGCTAGTCATCTCGCTGACTTATATATTTCTCGAATAGTGTCTCTTCATGGTGTTCCACTAGAGATCAATTCAGACCGTGGTAGTCTTTTCACTTCTCAGTTCTGGGAGAGTTTCCAAACTGCCATGGGCACCCATCTTTCCTTCAGTACCGCTTTCCACCCTCAATCAAGTGGTCAGGTGGAAAGGGTCAACCAGATTCTTGAAGACATGCTTAGAGCTTGTGTTATCTCATTCGGTATGGATTGGGAGAAGTGTCTTCCCTTCGCCGAGTTTGCTTATAACAACAGCTACCAATCCAGCCTCAAGAAAGCTCCTTTTGAGGTTCTGTATGGACAAAGATGTCGAACACCTTTGAACTGGTCAGAAACCGGTGAAAGACAATTCTTTGGACCGGATATGATCCAGGAGGCAGAAGAGCAAGTTCGCATCATTCGTGAGAATTTGAAAACAGCCCAATCTCGTCAAAAGAGCCAGTATGACCGTAGTCATAAGGAAGTGGCTTATGAAATTGGCGACAAAGCTTACCTTCGGGTTACCCCTCTGAAGGGTACCCATCGATTCGGTATCAAGGGAAAGTTGGCTCCTCGTTACATTGGTCCCTTTCTCATTCTCGCTAAACGAGGAGAGGTTGCCTACCAGTTGGAACTACCACCACATCTTTCTCGAGTTCATGATGTCTTCCACGTCTCTCAACTCAGGCGTTGCTTCTCGGATCCCATCCGCGGAGTGGACCACGAAACGCTTGATCTCCAAGATAACCTCACATATCGAGAGTACCCTGTTCGCATCCTTGAACAAGCAGAGCGTGTCACTCGACGTCATAACATCAAGTTTCTCAAGGTTCAGTGGTCTCATCATTCCGAGAGAGAAGCTACTTGGGAGCGTGAAGATCGTCTTCGACTTGAGTACCCCGCTTTCTTCCCGCCGACTCCTGAATCTCGGGATGAGATTTCTTCGAGTGGGGGCGAGTTGTCACATCCCTAGTTCTGGTATGACCTAGGCTAGCTAGTCATGTGTGCATCATCTTTAAATTTCATTTAACTTTGAAATGGGGATTGTGAAACCCTCAGAAGTCATTTCTGGAAATGACTCAGATAAAAATTTCTCCAAAAAGGTCCAAGAAAATGTTCATGATGCTCTCTTAAAATATTGGACAGAGATAAAAATCAAACCAATATCTTTAGGAGCTCATAAGTATTTATTATGGGCATTTGGAATTAATCCAGTAATTATTAGCGTTGGATACATATTTTATTATATATAAAATATCGTCCAATAATTCTGAATTATGGTGAGGGGCTTTGGAGTGGTCCAACTAGTCCCTACTAAAATTTACAGAATAAAATAAAATGATTTAGTATTTTTATTAAATCAAAACAAATGTCAGAAAAATAGAAAAGAAAACAAATAAAGGAAAAACCCTTACCTGGGCCTCCTACATGGCAGCCCAGCGGCCCAGCAGGCCAGCCCAGCCAGTTGGCCAACGCCAGTCGTCGCCTACCTCCTGCTAGGAGGACGGCGCGCGTGTGCCCAACGCGCGCGAGCACATGCCGGCCACCTCCTGCTTCCCCGCTCGCCGCTGGAGGCACCCAACGACGCCACGCACTTCCCCGAACCTCTCAACCTCTCTCCAGTGGCCTCCCCTCCTCTCTCTCGCCCTTCCTCGCTCACGGCCGAGCGCTGCCGTCGCCACCGGCCACCGTTGCCGTAGACACCGCCTCCCCCTCGCCCTCTCTCTGTGTCTGCGAGCTCCGCCACCTCGCCCTGAAGCTCTCCGTCGAGCCACGCGCCTCGGGAGGCCCTGGAGCACCTCCATCGCCGCCGTCTTCATCTCCGGTCGCCAGAGATCGTCTTCGCCACCCCGTCGTCTTCAACGCGTCCCCGAGCTCGCCAACCGCCTCGTCCGAACCGCCGTGAGCTTCTACGCCATTTCCCTCTCTCCGTTTAGCTGCCTGCACGCCGTAGCCCCTTTCCCCGCCGTGGCCGTAGCTCCTCGCCGCCGTCTATGTCGCCGCCGTCGCCCTGGCCACCGCAGCCCGCAACCGAGCACGTCACCGTGCTCCTGGTGCCAGGAGGGTGCCGCAGAGCCCCTCGGGTGGCCTCCCCGTGCCCCACAGCCCGCTCCCGCTTGAAGCCCGTGCTCCGGCCGCCGCCCCGAGCTCCGCTCCGGCGAGCTCCGGCCGTCCCCCCCTCTCCCACTTGCTCCAGATGACACGGACGAGCGCTGGCTCCTCGCCAGTTGTCTCCGCCGTCCAAATGGTCGCCGGAGGGCGAAATCCGAGGCCCTTCGCCGCGTCTGGCTCGCCGGCGTCAAGCCGCCGGTGGCTTTGACCCGCTGACCGGGGTTGACCCTCCCCCTTGTGTCACTGACGCGTGGGCGACCCCCCTGACATTTAGTTAGTATTAGATTAACACAAATTAACCTAGGTTAGTTACCTAGTTAGTCACTGACCAGTGGGCCCGGCGCCGACTAATTCTAATTAGGCTAAATAAACCCCCTGTGACCTAACTGAGTCACTGACGTGTGGACCCCACACGTCAGGTTTGACCTAGTCAGCTCCGTTGACCTGCTGACGGAGGCATGACGCAATGCTGACACAATTATTCTTTTTCTGGAATTATTTTTAAACAGGAAATTCCAGAAAATGTTCAAAACTTTAAAAATTCATAGAAATTCAACCGTAGCTCAGATAGAAATAATTTATTTATGAAAAATTATCAGAAAAATTCAATCTATCCATCTGTACCATTTTCATGCATGACAAAACAACCTATACATGTTGTATATATGAAAACACATGAATGGCATTTATAAGAGCTTATTTTGGAGTTGCATTTGAATCTTTAGTTCAAATGGACTTTAACCAAATGAATGCTAGTTGCATTAGCTCAAACAACATCACATCTGCATGCCATGTTCATGCATCATATTGTTGCATATGCTTGTGTATTGACTATCGACACCGTTCCTTCTCGATAGGTCCTGCTCCGGAAAGTGTTCGAGAGTACCTATTAGTGGAGCAGTGCCCCCTCCGTTGATCTACCAGGCAAGCAAACCCCCTCGTTCATTCCGATACAATCCCACTCTCTCGCTCCTGCTCTCTTTTATTGCATTAGAACAACAACGATTCAACTGCTACTTTATGCTGCGGTAGTTGAACCCATTCCTCTACATGACCTGTCATTGCCACAGTAAATAGTTGAAACCCACTAGCATGTGTAGGAGTTGATTGAGCCATGTTATGCTTCTACCATGCCATGCCTGCTATTGCATAGAGTTGTGTCAGGTCTGATTCATCGGGAATGAATTGTAGTGTTATGACAAGTTCTGGTGCTGAGAGTTAAGCGTGTGAACACGATTTGGTAAAGGTAGCGGTGAGAGGCCATGTAGGAGTACATGGTGGGTTGTCTCATTGGGACCGTCCTTAAGAACTGAGTTCTGTGTAAGTTGTCCAATGACTAGCTACTACCACACATTGGGCTCCGGGCGCTCCAAGCTCTCTCGCTTATTAACCGCCTTGATCTCTGTCCAGGAGTTGCAAATAGTTTCTGGTGTTTGTAGGTAGTGCTATTTTCTACCGAGTGGCACCCGGCAGGGTGGGCTCGGGACAGACTAGGCACAGGTGGCACGGTGTACCAAGTGGCACCCGGATGGTGGGCTTGGGAACCCTGCTCACATCGTTTGGGGCCGTGAGCGACACCCCGGCCGGATCTCCTTGCGGATGGAACCCAAATAGGTGATAAACTGGACTAGAGTCTTGCGTGGTTAGTCAGGTCGTGGCCGACACCCTCGCCAGGCTTCCGCTTGAAGGTTGCCGAGATACATGACGGGTATATGGTGATAAGTGGTGAGAGCGTGTGTGATGAAGTACACCCCTGCAGGGTTATCATGATCTATTCGAATAGCCGTGTCCTCGGTTATGGACTTCTTGGATGCTTACGTGGTACATAGACAACTTAAAGTGGATACTCTAAAATGCTCAAGACAAGTGTGAGTGCTATGGATGGCCTTCTCGTAGGAGAGACGGGGATGAATCCATAGTAGTGTATTGATGTGGTGATTAGTGGACTAGTGTGCGCTGCCTCACCTCAAAGAAATTTCTCATTGTCGTAGAACAGGATAGCCACTGAGTCAAAGCTGGCTTGCTGCAACTAAACCCCACATTACCTTCTTGATACAAATGCATGTATGATAGAATCTGATGTAAGTCTTGCTGAGTACCTTGTACTCACATTTGCTTTATTTATGTTTGCAAGTGAGACATCTGTCTCACTAGTAGTACCGCTTGGACTTCGACGAGTAGCTTGTTACCTCAGCTACGATCTTGTACCTTGGAGGGACTTGTAGATAGTCAGGCTTCTCGGCCTTTTTATTTTGTAGTTGTCTGTACTCAGACATGTAATGCTTCCGTTTCTTGTATGCTCTGAATGATGGGTCATGTGACCCCTGTTTGTACTGATGCTATGTGGCTCTTCTGAGCCTTTATCTATATGAGTTGCGTTATGTTGTGATGCCATGTTGTACAGCACATACTTGCATGTTATGCGTATGTGTGACATGTATTGCTATGCGTGGGATCCGACAATCTAGTTGTTTATCCTTGGCAGCCTCTCTTATGGGGAAATGTAGTCTAGTGCTTCCTTGAGCCATAGTAGTCCGCTACAGCCCGGTTCGCCGGAGTCCTGATAGCCCAGCACTACTGCTCAGGACACTTGACTGGCCGGCATGTGTTTCACTTTGTTCCTATGTCTGTCCCCTCGGGAAAATGTCTCGCGGTGACATCCGGAGTCCTGTTAGCCCAGTGCTACAGCCCGGATTCACACGCTGCTGACCGACATGCTCGATGTGAATCATGTATGCCTGTCCCCATAGGTTAGTGCTGCTTTGGGTTCACGACTAGCCATGTCGGCCCGGGTTCTCTGTCATATGGATGCTAGCGACACTATCATATACGTGAGCCAAAAGGAGCAAACGGTCCCGAGCCATGGTAAGGCGACACCCGTGGGGATACCGTGCGTGAGGCCGCAAAGTGATATGAGGTGTTACATGCTAGAACGGTGTGACTTAGAATCGGGGTCCCGACACGATGGCTCCTTTGATCATCAACGACGATGCGGTCCAGGGTGAGACTTTTCTCCCCGGACAGATCTTTGTCTTCGGCGGCTTCGCACTGCGGGCCAATTCGCTTGGCCACCTGGAGCAGATCGAAAGCTACGCCCCTGGCCATCAGGTCAGGTTTGGAAGCTTAAACTACATGGCAGACAACCGCGGGGATTTGATCTTCGACGGATTCGAGCCACAGCCAAGCACGCCGCACTGTATTGAGAGGCATGATCTTGCTCTGCCGCCGAACAGTGCCCTGGAGGCCGCATGCGCACCGGTTCCTACCCTTAATCCGGAGCCTATTATGCCAATCGAGGATGAGCGGCTGGACGTCACCTCAGGGGCTACGATCTCAAAGGCGATCGAGCCGAACGTCAGCCCCGCATTCTGCATGACCCGTGACTCCGAGGATCCGGATTCCTCTTCGGACTCCGAACCCCCCGCGCCCCTACCGATCGAATCCGATTGGGCGCCGATAATGGAGTTCACCGCAGCGGACATCTTTCAGCACTCGCCCTTCGGCGACATCCTAAACTCACTAAAGTCTCTCTCTTTATCAGGAGAGGCATGGCCGGACTACGGTCAGCAAGGATGGGATGCGGACGACGAAGAAATTCGAAGCCCACCCACCACCCACTTTGTAGTCACTGTCGACAATTTAACCGACATGCTTGACTTCGACTCCGAAGACATCGACGGTATGGACGACGATGCGGGAGACAAATAGGAACCAGCACCTGTAGAGCGCTGGAAGGCCAACTCGTCATATGATATATACATGGTGGATACTCCAAAAGATGGAGATGGCGATGGAACAGTGGAGGATGACACCTCCAAGAAACAGCCAAAGCGCCGGCGTCAGTGGCGCCGCTCTAAATCCCGCCAAAGGAAAAACGGTGATTCTGGCATGGGAGATAATACTACCCCGAATAGTGCCGAAGAACACCCCCTACAGCAAGATTCCGCACATGAAGATGGAGAAGCCAGCCCTCATGAGAGAGCGGCGGACCGAGAGGTTGAGGATGATAACTATATGCCTCCCTCCGAAGACGAGGCAAGCCTCGACGATGACGAATTCGTCATACCATCGGACCCCGCCGAACAAGAGCGTTTCAAACGCAGGCTTTTAGCCACGGCAAGCAGCCTCAAGAAAAAGCAGCAACAACTTAGAGTTGATCAAGATTTGCTAGCTGACAGATGGACCAAAGTCCTTGCAGCCGAAGAGTATGAACTCGAACGCCCCTCCAAGAGTTACCCAAAGCGCAGGCCGCTACCCCGATCAGAGGAGGAAGCACCTACATCACCAGCGCACGACATGGCCAACCGGCCACCTCGCGGCCGCGACAGAGAGGCCTCTTGGCCCTCCACCCAAGCCATGCCCCGGCGCCGTTCAACCAAGGCACGGGAAAATGCGCCAGACCTGTGAGATGTACTGGAGGACAAGGCAAGACAAACAAGATCGATCTACGGATCGAGCAGGCGCCCCACGGCACGTGACGGTGATCTTCATTCCGGATACAACAAATCCGGCCGGGCCGAACACAACAGACATAGCTCCTTCGAGCTGCATCGTGATATAGCCCACTATAGAGGCGCCGCACACCCATTATGCTTCACAGACGAAGTAATGGATCATAAAATCCCAGAGGGTTTCAAACCCGTAAACATCGAATCATATGATGGAACAACAGATCCTACGGTATGGATTGAGGATTATCTCCTCCATATCCACATGGCCCGCGGCGATGATCTACACGCCATCAAATACCTCCCGCTCAAACTTAAGGGACCGGCCCGGCATTGGCTTAACAGCTTGCCAGTAGACTCAATCGGTTCTTGGGAGGACCTGGAAGCCGCATTCCTCGACAACTTCCAGGGCACTTATGTGCGACCATCGGATGCCGATGACTTAAGCCACATAATTCAGCAGCCAGAGGAATCATCTAGGAAATTCTGGACACGGTTCCTAACAAAGAAAAACCAGATAGTCGACTGTCCAGACGCAGAGGCCCTAGCAGCCTTCAAGCATAATATCCGCGACGAGTGGCTTGCCCGGCACCTGGGACAGGAAAAGCCGAAGTCCATGGCAGCCCTCACGACACTCATGGCCCGCTTTTGTGCGGGAGAAGACAGCTGGCTAGCTCGCAGTAACAACTTAGCAAAGAACCCTGGTAATTCGGATACCAAGGACAAAAGTGGCAGTACACGTCAGAATAAGCAAAAGCGCCGCATTAGCAGCGACAGCAACGAAGACACGACAGTTAATGCCGGATTTAGAGGCTATAAATCCGGTCAGCGGAAAAAGGCATTCAAAAAGAATACTCAGGGCCCGTCCAGTTTGGACCGAATACTCGACCGCTTGTGCCAGATACATGGCACCCCCGAAAGGCCAGCCAATCACACCAACAGGGATTGTTGGGTGTTCAAGCAGGCAGGCAAGCTAAGAGCCGAAAATAAAGACAAGGGGCTGCATAGCGATGACGAGCAGCAGCCCAGGCCGCCGAACAACAATGGACAAAAGGGTTTTCCCCCACAAGTGCGGACGGTGAACATGATATACGCAACCCACATTCCCAAGAGGGAGAGGAAGCATGCGCTACGGGACGTATACGCGATGGAGCCAGTCGCCCCAAAGTTTAACCCATGGTCCTCCTGCCCGATCACTTTTGATCGAAGGGACCATCCCACTAGCATCCGTCATGGCGGCTTCGCCGCATTGGTTCTCGACCCAATCATCGACGGATTTCATCTCACAAGAGTCCTCATGGACGGCGGCAGTAGCCTGAACCTGCTTTACCAGGATACAGTGCGGAAAATGGGCATAGATCCCTCGAGGATTAAGCCCACAAAAACGACCTTTAAAGGCATTATACCAGGTGTAGAGGCCAACTGTACAGGCTCAGTAACACTTGAAGTGGTCTTCGGGTCCCCGGACAATTTCCGAAGCAAAGAGTTAATCTTCAATATAGTCCCGTTTCGCAGTGGCTATCACGCCCTGCTCGGGCGAACCGCATTTGCAAAGTTCAATGCGGTACCGCACTACGCATATATCAAGCTCAAGATGCCAGGCCCTCGAGGAGTAATCACGGTCAACGGAAACACCGAATGCTCCCTCCATACGGAGGAGCACACGGCGGCCCTCGCAGCGGAAGTACAAAGTAGCCTTCTTAGGCAATTCTCCAGTCCGGCCGTTAAAAAGCCAAACACTGCCAAGCGCACCCGGAGTAACCTACAACAAGACCGCCTGGCACGTTCTGAGCAGGCGTAGCAAAGCGGCCCCAACCCCAGCCCTCGCGACATAGCGAAACCAGTGCCTCACGTACATAACTATGCTCTTGAAATACCATGAGCGCAGGGGAATGGGCACAATAACAGCAAACCCAAAATACGGCTTAAAACGTACTAGGGGCTGCCGAATTCTTTTTTTAATTTTCTCTTACTTTCAGGACTCCATACTTCAGACAACCTGTTCGGCAATTCAACTGCCGCACAAACGATGCAAGATCCAGGGAAGCAGACAAGCCATGCCGCATTATGGAACTCCCAGGTGGTCTCTGTTACGAGCAGTATACCTGTTTTGGCATACAATTCCGCGGCCTGCTCCTGGCCAGGACATGTTAAATAGCCCAATATCTTTTGCTTATCGCACTACTTCTATCTTCTGCTTTGATAGCAGCCTTTCTATTAACAATGCATAGCATTTTGTCTATTTTTTTGCATTATCCTCCTTTCATATATATGTTTATTAAATGACATGTTGCACCCGTACACCATGGTACGACAAACACACCAGGGGCTTCAGTACCCCTCAATATGGTGTGAGAAGCCCGTACACTTTCACAAGTGCGGCACCCCGAACTTATAGCACTATATGCATCGGCTCCGAATCATGATTTGGGTCAATAGTTGGGTTTGCCCGGCTCCTATGTTTTGGTGCCTTACGTTCTGCTTTATCGGCTAAGGTAGCACTAGGAGAACCGCTGCGATTGTGCCCCAGTTGAGATGGGTTAAGCACCTCAGTGGAGAAAGCTAAAACTGACTGTCATGATGAGGCGAGAGACCGGTCGCTGTTCGAGAGGTTTTTCGAGTCCCTAAAGACTTATGCCGCTTCGAGCGAGGAGCTGGCTTTGTCCGGCCAAGGCGTGGATAGCGCCCCGAACTCGGTCTTCCGAACTAGGGGCTTCGCCGAAATTTAAAATTATAGAGTTCTATGGCTAAGTGAGAGTGTTCAAGCATTATAGTCCGATTGCCTGGTTCGTTGTGCTGAGCGCCTCCCTCGAAGGACCCAACTATGGGAAAAAGAGCGCTCAGGTTTATCCCGAACACCCCAGCACTAGTGGCATGGGGGCAGAAGCCGACGACTGGCCATCTCTCAATTTTTTGATAAACGGCCGCACAGAAAGTAATATTTTAAATTCAATAAGCATTGCTTAGCGCATATGAACAAGTTTTCAGCGCACAGGATAAACACGAGCGAGTTCATTCAAAAATCACATCCTTGGTACATTCATCCGCCACAAGGCGGGCACCTGCAAGAACATCCTTGTAGTAGTTCTCGGGCTTGCGATGCTCCTTCCCCGGCGGCGGCCCATCCCTCACAAGCTTCTCACCGTCTAGCTTACCCCAGTGCACCTTTGCACGGGCAAGGGCCCTACGGGCACCTTCGATGCAGACGGAGCGCTTGATAACCTCGAGCCTTGGACAGGCCTCCACCAGCCGCCGCATCAGCCCAAAGTAGCTCCCAGGCAGGGCCTCTCCGGGCCACAGCCGAACTATGAAGCCCTTCATGGCCTGTTCGGCCGCCTTGTGGAGCTCAACCAGCTGTTTCAGCTGGTCGCTCAAGGGCACAGGGTGTCCGGCCTCAGTATACTAAGACCAAAACACCTTCTCCGTCGAGCTGCCCTCTTCAGCTCGGTAGAATGCGGCGGCGTCGGATACGCTGCGGGGAAGATCTGCGAATGCCCCTGGAGAGCTCCGGATTCGAGTAAGTAACAAGTAGTTTACTTTTATATTTCTGCTTTGCATAAAGAATGCCTTACCCGCTGCTATCTTTTTCATCTCCTCCAACTCTTGGAGGGCCTTTTGGGCTTCGGCCTTGGCAGACTTGGCAGTCTCAAGGGCCGCCGCGAGCTCGGACGCTTGCGTCTTTTACTCAAGCTCCAAACTCTCATGTTTTTTCATGAGAGCCTGAAGCTCTTGCTGCACCTCGCCGACCCGGGCCTCAAGTTTCTCTCGCTCGGTGTGCTCCGCGGCCACTTTCTTTTCAGCCTCGGACAGCGCCTGCTTGAGGGTCGCCACCTCAGTCGTGGCCCCTACAATAAGTAGTACAATCCTGTTATTTTTTGCAATCACATCTTTTTATAGGCACCTTTTTCTGTAAGGTATTTCTGACCTTCTTTCTCCTCGAGCTGCCGCTTGGCTAGGCCGAGCTCTTGCTCGGTCCGCTCGAGTCCCTGTTTCAGGGCACCCACCTCCGCAGTCAATGCGGCGGTGGCTAGCAGCGAAGCCTGCATACGCATATTGACTCTTTGTTGTTAGACTCCTGCGAAAATTTAATAGATCCTCTATTCGGCTTTTCTTTCCGAACGCCAAACAGAGCATCAGGGGCTACTGTCTATGTGGTTATATTCTTACATATTTTTTACTTACCTCGCAGCCTGTTAGAAGGCTAGCGCAAGCTTCACTCAGTCCGCTCTTGGCGGACTGAACCTTCTGGATCACCGTACTCATAATAGTACGGTGCTCCTCGTCGATGGAGGCGCTGTCAAGCACCTCCAGTAGATTGTCCGGCACCTCCGGTTGGACGGAGGCCGCCGGCTCAGAAGGCTTGCTCCTCTTGGAAGGAGTTCGCCTACCGCGGTCCGGAACTGTTGAAGATTCCGACGCGGTGTCCGGCACAAAGCCGGACTTGGAGCCCTGGGGGGCCTTGTCCCCTTCACTCCTGGAGTCCGGGAGGTGCCTTGCGGCTCCTCCAGGACCACCTCCTCCTGCCCCGGAGCTTGTCGCGACGCCACTTCGGCGTCGTCTGCAGTGCGGGGGGAGACAGCGGGCGGAACTGAGTTCACGTCCGATGAGTCCAGGGAGCCGCCCGACGATTCGTTGAATTCGGCCCGGGGCGGGCTGCATAATTACGTTCGACATTAGGGAAAGGCTGTGCAACAAAGGAACATCATGAGTTACTCTGATGTCCGAACTTACGATTTCGCCGGACGCTTGGCCCTATCTGGCCACTCCTCTTCGCCTCTTCGGCGTTGGGGGAGTAGTCCGGCGGAGGGGTCTTCCTTTTCCTAGACCCTCGGCCTCCCCCGTTGGGGCGGCCTTCCTTTCTCTCCTCCCTCCGCTGGGGGGGGAGAGTTTTCTTCTTCCTCCTCCTCGTTTTCACGGGAGGAGGGCGTCTCGGAACTCGTCAGATGACGAGTCCGACACCACCATGTTGCGGGCACTCTTTCGAGTCCCCGTGATCTTTCTTCTTGGCCTTCTTCTCCGGCACCACATAAGGCGCCGGAACCAGCAGCTTCACTAGTAGAGCTGGGGCTGGGTCTTCGGGCAAGCGGAGCCGCGACAGTTAATCGGTCCGGATATCGCCCGCCAAGGTTGTCAAAGGTAAGGGAGTTTAGATCCCGCATAGAGTCAAAACTATTAAAAAAGCTTAACATCCTATAAAAGGTGTAGATGGCTTACCTCGCGAGCGTGACGCTGCGAGCTGTATCCGTGTCCTCAGAAGCGGAGGCGGGAGCTCAGTGCCCTTGAATAGCATCTTCTAGGCGTCTTCGTACGTCGTGCGAAGAGCCTGCTGAGGGTTTGATGCTGTGGCCGGGGTCGAACTCCCACAGATTAAAATCCCGTTGTTGGCACGGGAGGAATCCAGCGGAGGAGCATAACCTGGATTACATTAACAAGCCGGACTGGCTTGTTCACCAGGGACTGGATGCATGTTTGCAATCCGGTCACCTCTTTTTCGTCACCCCATGACAGGCCCGTCTCTTTCCAGGACATAAGCCGCGTGGGGGGTCCGGATCGGAACTCGGGGGCTGCGATCCATTTCGGATCGCGCGGCTCGGTGATGTAAAACCACCATGATTGCCACCCTTTAGGGTCTCCACGAAGAGCCCTCGACCATAGGACGTTGGCCATCTTGCCCGCCATGGCGCCTCCGCACTCCGCCTGGCTGCCGCGCACCACCTTGGGCTTGACGTTGAAGGTCTTGAGCCAGAGGCCGAAATGGGGCGGATGCGGAGGAAAGCCTCGCACACGACGATAAACGCCGAGATGTTGAGGATGAAGTTCGGGGCCAGATCGTGGAAATCCAGGCCATAGTAGAACATGAGCCCCGGACAAATGGGTGGAGTGGGAAAACCCAGTCCGCGGAGGAAGTGGGGAGGAATACTACCCTCTCATGGGGCCTTGGGGTGGGGAGAAGCTGCCCTTCCTCGGGAAGCCGTTGCGCGATGTCCTTGGGCAAGTATCCGGCCTTCCTTAGATTTTTGACATGGCCCTCCGTGACGGAGGAGACCATCCACTTGCCTCCCGCTCCGGACATTGCTGGAGGAGGTTGAGGTAGGAAGCGCGGGCTTGGGCGCTGGAGCTCGAGTGCGCAGGAGATGGATAGGCAAAGGAGGAAGAAGGCATAGGTAAAAAGGTGGATCCTTATCCCCTTATATGGGCGGATGCGGTTCTGCGTCCCCACCAGCCTAGTAAAACTTGCTTGCCTCCCAAGCGCCGTGATAAATGGCGCAATTGGGTTACCCACGTCCGTATTGATGAGAATCCCGTAAAAGGGGGCACACGATCTCTTCTTTGACAAGACGTGCCAAGGAAACTGCCTCGCTAAACGTGCTGAGGTGGAAAAGTAAAAATGATTCGAGTAAAGGACTTGGCCGTAGTGTGATGTCACACTGCGGAATACGTCAGCAGATTAGATTTGTGTTGATATTATTCTCTCTATGGCAATATGGGGAAACTTATTTTGCAGAGCCGGACACTATCCTTGGTGTTTAAAATCTTCTTGAAGGACTTGGAGGAGGAATCCACCTTGCAATGCTGAAGACAATCTGCGTGCCGGACTCGTCGTCATTGAAGCCTGGTTCAGGGGCTACTGAGGGAGCCCTGGATTAGGGGGTGTTCGGGTAGCCCGACTATACCTTCAGCCAGACTCCAAGACTATGAAGATACAAGATTGAAGACTTTGTCCCGTGTCCGGATGGGACTTTCCTTGGCGTGGAAGGCAAGTTTGGCTATGCGGATATTCAAGATCTCCTACCATTGTAACCGACTCTATGTAACCCTAACCCTATCCGATGTCTCTATAAACTGGAGGGTTCTAGTCCATAGGACAACTTCATCATACAACAATCATACCATAGGCTAGCTTCTAGGGTTTAGCCTCCTTGATCTCGTGGTGGATCTACTCTTGTACTATCCATATCGTCAATATTAATCAAGCAGGAGTAGGGTTTTACCTCCATCGAGAGGGCCCGAACCTGGGTAAAAACATCGTGTCCCTTGTCTCCTGTTACCATCCGCCTAGATGCACAGTTCGGGACCCCCTACCCGAGATCCGCCGGTTTTGACACCGACACTCTCTCTCTCTCTCTCTCTCTCTCTCTCTTTTCTAAAACTTTTTGTTTTCCATTTTTTGCAATTGTTTCGTCTTTATTAAAAATACCTAGACACTTTCAAAAATCACCAAACTGCTCATGTCCACTGTATAGGATATAACTAACATGGAACATTTAAGTTTAGGATTATTTGGACATTTAAAATATTTTATAGCATTTAAATGCCCAAAGGCAAATAGAGTATGATTTAATTCAGTGACCCTATGATGTCCTAGAAATATGTGCACCATTTTTGTCAAAGGTTTAAGACCAAAGCAAAGATGATGAACATTTTAGAAGGGCATTCCAGGTTCATTGAAAATGATTTTATTTGGACCCTAGTTGAATTCATTTCCTGCTAGGGTTTATCAGCCCCCATTTCAAAGTTTCATAAAATTTGGACATGATGCATGGAGGCTAATGCAAAGGCAGGCAAGACCTGAACTGGGGCTGTGATAACTCACTCCCACTAAACAATTATCTCGTCCCGAGATTCAAGCGTAGGGTAAGATGAAGGGGTAATGCAAACTAACATAATCTTCACGATCCATGTTGCACTTCATAAGGCATTGATTCAATCACCATCTTTGTCTCGTCATCTTTCTCTGAGAACTCCAGCCAACATGACAATGAGAGGAGAAGGAAACTCTAGAAGGATCGATCTTCTCAAAGATCAAACAACTCAGGATCAACTCACGAGTGAGACATCACAACATTTCTCGAGCTGAGACACGAAGCATACATCTAGAGGGATGGAGTGAAACAGAGGACTAAGGTTCTAGCTGATAAGCACAATTCCACGCTAAACAAGATGGTGCATGGTTTCAAGATAACGAGGAGTTATCTGCCATGATTCCATAATGGCACCTTATGGAAGGTGGCTTACAGAAATATTCCCTTAAGTGGCAAAAAGAATTACTTTTGATTCAGAGATCATTGAAATACTCTATACCAGCCTAAGGCAATCACAGAAGGAGTTCGGAGAAATGGCATACTCAGTTTGGAAGGAAACTAGAGTTACAAGACAACTCAGCAAGCGGAGAACACATTCCATATGATGCCGAGGATATAACCTAGTGACTAAGTGTGCTCTCAAGAACTTGATCATTTCCATACTCATCAAGGTATTACCAGCATCCATGTCGGGGATCCTGCCAACACATCATACTACCATGATGAATAGTGATGGATGATGCGGATACAAAGGAAGATAACACCTTCTCAGATTTCACTTAGCGAGGCCAAGGGATCAAAATCTGGATGATCGACCGAGAGACATTTAGCACTCTGCTTATAATGTTCTCCTTGATGTGCTAGCATAACTCATTTATTCATATGGTTTGGTATCTAGGACCTCAAGTAAAAGGTCGTACTTCGGGAGCAGAAAAATCCATAAGGAACTACTATTGGAATAAATTCTACGAGATCCTTATGGGGAGGTGGCCAACTTCTTCAAGCAAAATACTACAATAATAGGTCTTCCGGCTGGGTGTGTTGGCCACGACATGCACTTTACCGGTTACAGAGAGACCAATATTATAGTTCTTGGGAAACGTTCCAACCATCATATCCACCTGAGATTTAGATCTGGTTGGTGTCGGGATATTCCAGACCCATCAAGTCTAGAGAGAAAAATGAAAGTTTGCAACACAAATTGACGAGACGACGTTGCGAGATTCTCGAGAAATGAACTACGGTAGCAAGCTCCAAAACATGAGCGAGTTCTGCTACACACATGTGAACACGTTGTCCAAGACAAGAATGGCCACACAGTAGTCTTATAATAAAACACTATCGATTTCAGGTGGGGAACCATCATCAAGGATATAAAAGTCCTTGCATAAGGCATGCTCTTAAGAAGGAACTTCTTCTCCTTGAACAATTCAATCAGTGGCTTGGTGTGCTAGGAATACATATAGAATGAAGGTTGCAAGTCTCCAGACCACAAAATACTTCGCACATATGCATGACTGACTTGGGATGGTTCCAGAGGAAGCAAAACAAACCTTTCTCAAATTCACAGCGGCAACTTGCACCTGATGCACATGAACTTGGAGAAAGTGACTTCTTTCACCCAACCATATACCTCATGAGTGGAACACGAAGGCAATGCTTACAAAAGATTCCAACACTAGCTCAATGTTCAACATGAATTGTGGAACAGACAAGATGCTGCTGATGGGCTAAATAGCAACTCATCATAATTTCCATATCAATGGAATTCCACCATTATGTGAACAATGTGAGTATTGGTCAGACCAAAGATGTAATGGTGTATGCTCGGGGGATCAACCACGAGTAAGACAACATTACGAATATTTTGGTTCTGATTTGATTTGAGGATAGCCCATGCTCAAATCAAAGTTTGGACAAGACAATAGATCTAACAACTGATCACGAGGACCAATCGATGGAGATATCATCTTTCTTCAACACACACACACACACACAAAAAGATATCCCTTAACATGAACTACGTCAGACATGCTTTTATCTTCCAACTCTCTAAGTTGTTGTTTGGCTTAACCAACTAGCTCAGGGGGTATCCCACACAGATTCTTGGAGAATGGGTGGTTTGGAGGAAAACCAACATGATCACGAACTCAACATAGTAGTCAGGTGACAACCTGGTAATACTTCCGAGAAGATATTTGGAACATCATGAACCACCGATATGTTACTAAGCTCGAGAACAATCTTGCTTTTCAGAGCAAGACGATATGATCAAATAAGCAAGGGATTGAATAATCCTAACTCATTGATCGAAGAGTGCACCGGAAATAAGGACTAGGTAGCATGATAAACCTTAGGGTGATGATTCAATAATCAACATGCTAAGGATAAGTGTCACACCCTAGCTAGTCATGCATTAGAGTGTTGCATCATGTTTACTCATTCATCAGAAACTTGAAATGGGGATGACAGAACCCCCAGTCCCCTCTGAAACCAACTAGGGTTACTAAAATAATTTTTCAATGAACCTGAAATGCCCTTCTAAAATGCCCATCATTTTTGTCTTGGTTCAGAACCTCTGCCAAAAATGGTGCAAATTTTCCTAGGCCATCCTAGGGTTTTTGAATTAAATCATAGATATTTGAATTTGGGCATTTAAAATAATATAAAATATTTAAATGCTCAAATATCTCCAAACTAAAATGTTTCATGTTGGAAATAATCCAACTATGGGCCAGAAATAGTTTGGTGATTTTTGAAGTTGCCTAGGTATTTTTTTAATTCAACAAAGTTGCAGATATATTAAATAAAACAGAAAACAGAAAGAAAAGGGGGAAAACCTACCTGGGCTCCCCCACTGTGCGGCCCAGCCAGCTGGCTGGCCCAGCCAGCCCAGCCCACCTCCCTCCTCTGTCGTCTTCGTCCAGACAGAGGGAGGGGAGTGTGGCCGGCGCGCGCGCGCGCCACCGCGCCACGCCACCTGCTCGCCTGCTTGCCTGGCCTCCCCTCCTCGCTCGATGCCCTGGACGACACCACGCCTCTCCCCCTGCTCTCTCTCACTCTCCCCGGCTCTTTCCTTCCTCTCCCTCGCTCTCTCTCTCTCACGGCCGAACACCACCGTCGCCGCCGTTCGCCACAGCAGCCATCTCCGGTCACCCCTCGCTCCCCCGACTAGCTCAGAAGCTCCGCCACAACCCCCTCTTCCTTCCCACTGCTCCACAGCTCCCCGGAAGCCCTGCATCGCCGCCACGTCGCCGTTCCCCTCTTCGGACTCCGACCACCATCGCCGTCAAATTCGTCGTCTCCGGCGCGTCCCCGAGCCCGCTTCGACGCCCACTGCAACCGCGGTGAGCCCCCGGAGCGTTTCCCCCTTCTTCCCTGGTCTCTCCCGACCTCTAGGCCCTAGCCCCACCTCGGCCGAGAGCTCCACGCCGCCGACAATGTCGCCGTCGTGGCCACGGTCGCCGTAGCGCCCAACCAAGCACACCATTGTGCTCCACACCTCACTAGGAGCACGTAGCACGCACCAACACCTCCCCTAACGCCCTGCAACGCCGTTTCCGACCGCACCCGAACTCCGGCCGCCGCAGCCGAGCTCGCCGCCGTCAACTCCGGCCACCCCGAGCCCAACCACCACCACCAATAGCCGTGGCTCAACCTCAGCAACACGTAGATGCCTTCCGCCGTCCATTTGGTTGCCGGAATGGCAAAAAGCACTCTCGCCGCCATCTCGGACCTCGCCGGCGTCATGTCGCCGGTGGGGTTTGACTTGTCCGACCTGGGGTTTGACCCCCCAGGGTCACTGACGCGTGGGCCCTGTCGGCCAAGTGGTTAGGTTAGCGCTAACTACTGTTAGTCAACCCCCCCTGACACTGACAGTGGGCCCCAGCGCCACTAATTAGTAATTAGGATTAATTTAAACCTGGCTAACCCCCCTGTCACTGACGTGTGGGCCCCACACGTTACGTTTGACTTCAGCCAGCCGCAGTTGACCTGCTGACGTCACACTGACGTCAGGCTGACGCAGTAATTGATTTTCTGGATTTAAATTAAATCAGGAAATTCCAGAATATTAATTAAACTTCAAAAATTCATAACTTTTATTCTGTAACTCCAAATTGGACAAATTATATATGAAAAATGATCAGAAAAATCCAATCTATCCATCTGTACTATTTTCATGCATGATCAAACAAGTTAAATTGATGTTTTAAGCAGAAGAAGAAAAAGCACTTTAAAAGGCCATGTTTGAGTTTGAAATTTGAATCTTTGATTCAAATTTGTTCAAACCCCTCTGGTTTTAGTTGCATTAGCCCAACACACTCATATTGCCATGTTTCATGCATGCATCATATTGTTGCACATTGTTTGGTGATGCTTGTGTACCGATGTCCTTTGCGACAGGTTCTGTCTCCGAGGAGTACCGTGATTACCCTAACGAAGAATCATATCCGAGCATCGAACCATCAGGCAAGCAACCAACCATTTGATCATATCGATACAATCCCATGTTCTCGCTCCTGCTCTCTTTTACTGCATTAAGACAACGCGATTCAAACTGCTGTGTGCTACGGTAGTTGAACCCATTTCCTCTGCATGACCTGTCATTGCCACAGTAACTAGATGAAACCCACTAGCATGTGTAGGAGTTGATTGAGCCATATGTATGTGTTTTTCCTACCTTGCTATGCCTGCTATGCTTAGAGTCGTGTCAGGTCTGGTTCATCTGGGTGATGGGCTAGAGTGAAATGATTATGTCGGTAATGAGAGTGGTGTGGTGAACACGATTTGGTAAAGGTATCGATGAGAGGCCATGTAGGAGTACATGGTGGGTTGTTTCATTGAAGCCGACCTTAAGCACTGAGATATGTATGTGTGATTTAAGAATCAGCTACTACCATGCATTGGGCCCGAAACCAATGGACCCTCTCGACTTCTTATTCACCCTAGTTCTCCGTCCAGGAGTTGCAAGTAGTTTCTGGTGTTTGTAGCCTACTGGAGGCCGTGGACAGCGCTGACCGTAGGGGTGGGCTGTGATGCGGTAGGTACGTGGCACGGTGTACCGAATACCCGTTAGGTATCCCGGGAACCCTGTTCACATCGTTCGGGGCCGTATGGGAAACCTCGGCCGGACTCCCTGCGGATGGAACCTGAATAGGCGATAAACCTGGACTGGAGGCTTAGGTGATTAGGTAGGTCGTGGCCGACACCCACGTTGGGCTTCCGCTTGAAGGTTGCCGAGTACATGTCGTGTAAACGACGATAAGTGGTGAGAGTGTGTATGAAGGAGTACACCCCTGCAGGGTTAACATGATCTATTCGAATAGCCGCGTCCGCGGTAAAGGACTACTTGGTTGCCTATACAGTTCATAGACAAGTAAATGGAAACTACTAAAAGCCTCAAGATAAGTGTGAGTGCCGAGGATGGCTCTTCCGTAGGAAGACGGAGGTGGATCCTCGGTAGTGTATTGAAGTGGTGAGTAGTGGACTCGTGTGCGCAAAACATTTCAAGTTGGAGTATCGTAGGATAGTCTAGCCAAGAGTCAAAGCTAGCTTGCTGCAATAACTCCACCAACCCTTCTTGATACTCTGCATGTATGTAGGATCTGATGTAAGTCTTGCTGAGTAACTTTGTACTCATGTTGCTATAATCTACATTTTTTACAGAAGACGCTGCAACCCCTTCTGATGGGTTCTATGTAGACGTTGACATCAACGAGTAGGCTAAAGACCCAGGTGGTGACCCTGAGCTTGTGTTGGACCACGTAGTATAGCTAGGCTTTCCAAGCCTCTTCTATTTTACTAGTTGTCTGTACTCAGACAAGTTACTTCCGCTGTTGGCTTGTATGACTGTATGACTTGTATGTTGGGTCGTGAGACCCGTACCTGTGTGTATGATATGTATGGCTCCCTGAGCCTTAAATAAAGTACTTGTGTCATAGAGTCATGTTGTGATGCTTCGTTGTATTTGCACATATCGAGCATATTGTGTGTATGATTGAAATGCTTGGTATGTGTGGGATCTGACTATCTAGTTGTTTATCTTTAGTAGCCTCTCTTACCGGGAAATGTCTCCTAGTGTTACCGCTGAGCCATGGTAGCTTGCTACTGCTCTGGAACACTTAGGCTGGCCGGCATGTGTCCTTCTTCATTCCTGTGTCTGTCCCTTCGGGGAAATGTCACGCTTTGAGTACCGGAGTCCTGTTAGCCCGCTACAGCCCGGTTTACCGGAGTCCTGCTAGCCCAGTGCTACAGCCCGGACCCACTTGCTGATGACCGACACGTTCGAAGCTGGGTCATGGATGCCTGTCCCTGTAAGTCTGTGCCACTTTGGGTTTACGACTAGCCATGTCAGCCCGGGCTCTTTATCATATGGATGCTAGCGACACTATCATATACGTGAGCCAAAAGGCGCAAACGGTCCCGGGAAAAGGTAAGACGACACCCGTGGGGATACCGTGCGTGAGGCCGCAAAGTGATATGAGGTGTTACCAGCTAGATCGATGTGACACCGAGTCGGGGGCCTGACAGCGTTGGCATCAGAGCCGGACTGCCTGTAGGTTCTCCAAGCCAAACTGGTCGATGTTGAGTCTAGAAATTCTTTAGCTATATGTAGGGGAATTGTTTGTGGGTTGGAACGTAAGGCTCTTTTTACTCCTTATATCTTATGACATTCTGATCTGAGTCAGTCCATTCTTCCACCGGGGGTTAAGGAATTAGGATCTGTTCTCTCTATCAGGATCACGAGTTACTAATCAGTAGTACCTTATAAGTTTGATGGATACAAGCCTAGTTCAGTTCTACTACCACATTATGTTGCCAACATGGTTTTAGAACTTTGATATGGTGATGTTGAGTGTGTACGAAATCCTTTGTCAAATGTCTCAAAGTCTTTTTGAGCATTTACAGCTGTTATGCTGCCGAAATTTTGCTAGAAATTCTAATGCCCTTGCATTATGATTGTGCTTTCAGATGGCCACTCGCGACCTAAATCAAGTGGTTCGCCTGACTCGATGCCTAGATGTACCCGGCCATACTGCCAAGTTGGTCAGGGTAATGACTGAGGCTGGATATCGCTGGTATCCCGAGTACACGGTCGAAGAGCAATTCCGGGACTTCAATCAAAGCCAGTATCTCTGCACTGTCAGGATATTTCCATCTTATCCTGGATCCACCGAGCCTCTTCACTGCTCCTATGGACTCGGGGTTACTATTGAGATGGCTGTGCAGGACGCCGCCTACTCTATGATGACCATTATGCGAGTCAGATCTGGTTTATTCCGGGACTCTGATTTCTGGTATATGCCAGGATCACTTCCAGGAGCACAAGGATATCTCCAGGCTATTTATGCTGACTCCACTCAGGAGGATTCACGGACTCGCACCACTGCTGAGATGCTCGAGGATAAGGACCGTGAAAATCGGGCCTTAAGGTTAGAGCTCTTCAATACCCGTGCTGACCACTAGGCCACTTTGACTCGGTTCGCACCGGCAGTGCAAGCTGGATTCTCAGATATGCGCGATCTCTATCCTGTGAGATCTGCTCTGCCAGACGTGATGGTTTGGCATGATGTAGGAGGCATCACCCCACCTCGCGGTCCCCGCAGGCCACCGTTTGTTGGTCCAAGGCCTCATCCTAGCCCCTATGGTCCACAAGCTCCGCGAGACCGTCTGTTTCCGGATGATCATGTTGAACTTCCAGGCTATGGAGGTGACTTCTATGAGGACTACTACGGATCAGTCTGAATTAGGGGTAGTATCACTAGTTCGCACTAGCCGTGTCGTCTATCGTCCTACGTGACTCGTGGGATATGACCTAGTTTGTACTCTTTCCGAAGATGTAGAAAATAATGTATAGGAGCTTGGAATGCCTCCGATGAGATGTAATCCTCTTTTCACCGTAATAGTACTTTGTTTGGTCTTGTACTAAACCCTGTATGGTGTGTATGACGATGGAATAAAGAAGCAGTTTCTGTATCTACCATGTCATACGGATGATCATCTTGCATTCCGAGTTATTCCTTACATTATGTATCCTATGTCGGAATTTTATCATTCTGACTAAATCATTGTCTTGTTTACCTAGGATGGTCAACACGCGCGCTAACCCTGCTTTCCAAGAGCAGGCCGAGGGCAGTGAAGGCAGGAATGAAAATCTGCCTCATCCTCCTTCACTAGCCGAAGTTATGATGGAAGCTGAGAGAAACAAGCGGGAGACAAACCGTTTGTTGGAGCGTATTGAACAGAATACAGCACACCATCAGAGGGCTAACGTGGTGTCACTCAGTGATTTTATCAAATTGCATCCACCCACGTTCCACCACTCCGTCGAGCCTCTCGACGCTGATGACTGGCTTCGCAGTATCTCTCACAAGCTGCGTTCCGCGCTGGTAGCGGAGGCTGACAAGGTCACCTTTGCTGCATATCATCTTGAAGGCCCTGCCAGTCTATGGTGGGAGAATTATGGAGCCATGCGCCCAGCAGGCCATGTCACTACTTGGGCTGAGTTCAGCAAGGCTTTCCGTGAACATCACATTCCGGAGGGTCTCATGGACCGTAAACGTGAAGAATTTTGCAATTTCACCCAAGGCCGACTTTCTGTGGATGTCTATAGCAGGGAGTTTGGTAATCTCGCACGATATGTAACTGAGGAAGTGTCTACTGACGCCAAGAAGCAAGCAAGGTTCCGTAAGGGCCTTAGTCCTGAGCTTCGCCGCGACCTCCGTCTGCATGAGTGCACATCTTTTTCGAAACTTGTCAACAAAGCCATCAGTGCTGAAACTGGTCAGACTGACTATGACGCAACACGCAAGCATGGACGTGACATGGGTTCCTCACCGGGTGCTGGTCCTCAGAAGCGCCGCGTGTGGGTACCCAACACCGCCCTGCCACCCAGGTTCACACCGAGGCCATCCTTCCAGGCGCCTCGCCCTGTTCAACAGTCTGCACCGGCCAAGCCCTATGGGGGTCCAACCAATAATGCTCCTCCACGTACCAGTTCCGTGACTTGTTTCAAGTGTGGGGAATCTGGTCACTATATGCGTGAGTGTCCCCAGACCAACCCCAATCAATCTGCTAAAGCTGTTGGCCGTGGCAAGCCGACAGGGAAGGTGTTTCATGCTAAACCGGTCACCGCTTCACGTGGCCATGTCAACTGTATCTCTGCCGAAGAAGCTCAAGAGGACCCCAACGTCGTTCTCGGTACGCTTCTTGTTAACTGCCACCCGGCATCTGTTCTTTTCGATACAGGAGCCTCTCATTCTTTTATATCCGAAAACTATGCTCGCTTGCATAACGTCGCATTCGGTGATATGCCAACCTCTATGGTAATTCAAACTCCGGGATCCAAATGGCAAACCTCTAGAGTAAGCCATGGAAATGAAATCCAAGTCGACAGACTTGTTTTCCTTGCATCTTTGATAGCCCTTAAATCTTCAGATATTAATGTCATTTTGGGTATGGACTGGATGTCAGCTCATCAAGCCAAAATTGATTGCTTCTCTAGGACTGTTCAACTCACCCATCCTTCGGGGAAGATAGTCAATGTCTTGACCCGAATAGCCAAGCGACAAATATATTCCCTTAACGCCAGCCCGTTGCCAGACCTTGAGGACGTTCCGGTAGTCCGTGACTTCCCGGATGTCTTTCCAGAGGAATTGCCAGGTGTTCCCCCTGACAGGGATGTTGAGTTCGTAATAGACCTCATTCCAGGAACCGTTCCGATTGCTAGAAGACCCTATAAGATGGCACCCCTAGAACTAGCCGAGCTTAAGAAACAACTTGATGAGTCCTTGAAAAAGGGTTTCATCCGACCTAGCTCATCTCCGTGGGCTTGCCCCGTCCTATTCGTCAAGAAGAAGGATGGTACGGACCGGATGGTTGTAGATTACCGACCGGTCAATTTGGTCACAATCAAGAACAAATATCCACTTCCCAGGATCAACGATCTGTATGATTAGCTCGCTGGATCCTCAGTCTTCTCCAAGATGGATTTGAGGTTGGGTTACCATCAAATCAAAATCAGAAACGGGGACATTCCTAAAACGGCCTTTGTTACTCGTTATGGCCAATACGAGTACACTGTCATGTCCTTCGGATTAACCAACGCTCCAGCCACCTTTTCTCGGTTAATGAACTCAATCTTCATGGAGTATTTGGATAAATTCGTCGTAGTTTATCTCGATGATATACTCATCTACTCCAAGAACGAGGAAGAACATGCCGAACATTTAAGGCTAGTGTTGAAGAAACTTCGAGAGCATCGCCTTTATGCCAAATTTTCTAAATGTGAATTCTGGTTGCCAGAAGTGACCTATCTGGGTCATGTAATATCTGGTAAAGGTATTGCTGTCAACCCTGAGCGAGTTCAAGCCGTCCTTAATTGGACTCCACCCGAATCGGTCAAGCAAGTTCGGAGTTTTCTAGGCTTAGCGAGCTATTGCCGTCGCTTTGTCGAGAACTTCTCCAAAGTTGCTAAACCTCTAACCGAACTCCTCAAGAAAGATAAGAAGTTCGAATGGACTCCACAATGTGAGCACAGCTTTCAGGAACTGAAAAGACGCCTGACCTCCACTCCCGTGCTAGTACCGCCAGACTTCTCCAAGGACTTTGTTATCTACTGCGACGCCTCGCGACAAGGGCTAGGTTGCATTCTCATGCAAGATCGACACGTAATTGCTTACGCTTCACGGCAATTACACCCACATGAGGAGAATTATCCTACTCATGATCTAGAGCTTGCAGCCATAGTCTATGCACTTAAGACCTGGCGACATTACCTCCTCGGTAATCGTTGCGAAATATTCACTGATCACCAAAGCCTGAAGTACATTTTCACCCAACCGGATTTGAATCTCAGGCAGAGATGTTGGGTTGAATTGATCACAGACTTCGACTTAGGAATAACCTACACCCCAGGGAAAGCCAACGTCATGGCTGATGCGCTAAGTCGTAAATCCTATTGTAACAACCTGATGTTACAACAAAGTCAACCGCTTCTCCATGAGGAATTTCGGAAGCTTAACCTTCACATTATACCTCAAGGTTCTCTTTCCACCTTGGTGGCAAAACCTACCCTTACGGATCAAATTATCAAAGCACAGAAGGTAGATCCGGGAATCTCCCGCATCAAGAGAAACATTCAGAAAGGAATTGCGAATTGTTTCTCCATTGATGATCAAGGGGTAGTATACTTTGGGGATCGACTAGTGGTTCCCAAAGTGCGCAACCTAAGGCGTTTAATCCTTAAGGAAGCTCATGAATCTCCTCTCACCATTCATCCCGGTAGTACTAAAATGTATCAGGACCTACGCCAGAGGTTCTGGTGGACTAGGATGAAGAGAGAAATCGCTCAGTATATTGCTAATTGCGACGTCTGTCGTCGTGTAAAAGCAGAGCATCAACGGCCTGCTGGCACCCTTCAACCCTTAGCTATTCCTGAATGGAAATGGGATAAAATTAGTATGGATTTTATTACCGGTTTTCCCAGGACCAAGAGAGGGAATAATGCTATTTTTGTCGTGGTCGATCGTCTTTCCAAAGTAGCTCATTTCTTACCTGTTCGAGAGAGTATAACCGCTAGTCAGCTGGCAGACTTATACATCTCCCGAATAGTGTCCCTCCATGGTGTTCCTTTGGAAATCAATTCGGATCGAGGAAGTCTTTTCACCTCTCGATTTTGGGAAAGTTTCCAAAATGCTATGGGAACCCGTCTCTCCTTTAGCACCGCTTTCCACCCTCAGTCAAGTGGTCAAGTGGAACGCGTCAACCAAATTCTAGAAGACATGCTTCGAGCCTCTGTCATTTCATTCGGAATGGACTGGGAGAAGTGCCTTCCATTTGCCGAATTCGCTTACAACAACAGCTATCAATCTAGCTTGGGTAAAGCCCCTTTTGAAGTTCTCTATGGACGACGATGTCGAACACCCCTTAACTGGTCAGAGACCGGGGAAAGACAATTCTTTGGCCTGGACATGATTCAGGAAGCAGAAGATCAAGTTCGTATCGTTCGTGAAAAGTTGAAAACAGCCCAATCTCGTCAAAAGAGTCAATATGACCGAAAACATAGGGCTATGACTTTCGAGGTTGACGAGAAGGCTTATCTTCGGGTCACCCCTCTGAAGGGAACCCATCGTTTCGGTATCAAAGGCAAATTGGCTCCTCGTTACATTGGACCTTTTCGCATTCTTGCCAAACGAGGAGAAGTTGCCTACCAGTTGGAACTACCTCCGCATCTCTCCAGAGTTCACGATGTCTTCCACGTTTCTCAACTCAGGCGTTGCTTCTCGGATCCTATCCGTGAAGTGGACCACGAAACGCTTGATCTCCAAGATGATCTTACATATCGAGAGTACCCCATTCGTATCCTCGATCAAGCCGAACGTACCACGCGACGTCATAATATCAAGTTTCTCAAGGTTCAATGGTCGCATCATTCTGAGGATGAAGCAACTTGGGAAAGGGAGGATCGTCTTCGACTCGAGTATCCCGCCTTCTTCCCGGAGGAACCCAAATCTCGGGACGAGATTCTTTTGAGTGGGGGTGAGTTGTCACACCCTAGCTAGTCATGCATTAGAGTGTTGCATCATGTTTACTCATTCATCAGAAACTTGAAATGGGGATGACAGAACCCCCAGTCCCCTCTGAAACCAACTAGGGTTACTAAAATAATTTTTTTTTTTTTTTGAAATGCCCTTCTAAAATGCCCATCATTTTTGTCTTGGTTCAGAACCTCTGCCAAAAATGGTGCACATTTTCCTAGGCCATCCTAGGGTTTTTGAATTAAATCATAGATATTTGAATTTGGGCATTTAAAATAATATAAAATATTTAAATGCTCAAATATCTCCAAACTAAAATGTTTCATGTTGGAAATAATCCAACTATGGGCCAGAAATAGTTTGGTGATTTTTGAAGTTGCCTAGGTATTTTTTTAATTCAACAAAGTTGCAGATATATTAAATAAAACAGAAAACAGAAAGAAAAGGGGGAAAACCTACCTGGGCTCCCCCACTGTGCGGCCCAGCCAGCTGGCTGGCCCAGCCAGCCCAGCCCACCTCCCTCCTCTGTCGTCTTCGTCCAGACAGAGGGAGGGGAGTGTGGCCGGCGCGCGCGCGCGCCACCGCGCCACGCCACCTGCTCGCCTGCTTGCCTGGCCTCCCCTCCTCGCTCGATGCCCTGGACGACGCCACGCCTCTCCCCCTGCTCTCTCTCACTCTCCCCGGCTCTTTCCTTCCTCTCCCTCGCTCTCTCTCTCTCACGGCCGAACACCACCGTCGCCGCCGTTCGCCACAGCAGCCATCTCCGGTCACCCCTCGCTCCCCCGACTAGCTCAGAAGCTCCGCCACAACCCCCTCTTCCTTCCCACTGCTCCACAGCTCCCCGGAAGCCCTGCATCGCCGCCACGTCGCCGTTCCCCTCTTCGGACTCCGACCACCGTCACCGTCAAATTCGTCGTCTCCGGCGCGTCCCCGAGCCCGCTTCGACGCCCACTGCAACCGCGGTGAGCCCCCGGAGCGTTTCCCCCTTCTTCCCTGGTCTCTCCCGACCTCTAGGCCCTAGCCCCACCTCGGCCGAGAGCTCCACGCCGCCGACGATGTCGCCGTCGTGGCCACGGTCGCCGTAGCGCCCAACCAAGCACACCATTGTGCTCCACACCTCACTAGGAGCACGTAGCACGCACCAACACCTCCCCTAACGCCCTGCAACGCCGTTTCCGACCGCACCCGAACTCCGGCCGCCGCAGCCGAGCTCGCCGCCGTCAACTCCGGCCACCCCGAGCCCAACCACCACCACCAATAGCCGCGGCTCAACCTCAGCAACACGTAGATGCCTTCCGCCGTCCATTTGGTTGCCGGAATGGCAAAAAGCACTCTCGCCGCCGTCTCGGACCTCGCCGGCGTCATGTCGCCGGTGGGGTTTGACTTGTCCGACCTGGGGTTTGACCCCCCAGGGTCACTGACGCGTGGGCCCTGTCGGCCAGGTGGTTAGGTTAGCGCTAACTACTGTTAGTCAACCCCCCCTGACACTGACAGTGGGCCCCAGCGCCACTAATTAGTAATTAGGATTAATTTAAACCTGGTTAACCCCCCCTGTCACTGACGTGTGGGCCCCACACGTCAGGTTTGACTTCAGCCAGCCGCAGTTGACCTGCTGACGTCACACTGACGTCAGGCTGACGCAGTAATTGATTTTCTGGATTTAAATTAAATCAGGAAATTCCAGAATATTAATTAAACTTCAAAAATTCATAACTTTTATTCTGTAACTCCAAATTGGACAAATTATATATGAAAAATGATCAGAAAAATCCAATCTATCCATCTGTACTATTTTCATGCATGATCAAACAAGTTAAATTGATGTTTTAAGCAGAAGAAGAAAAAGCACTTTAAAAGGCCATGTTTGAGTTTGAAATTTGAATCTTTGATTCAAATTTGTTCAAACCCCTCTGGTTTTAGTTGCATTAGCCCAACACACTCATATTGCCATGTTTCATGCATGCATCATATTGTTGCACATTGTTTGGTGATGCTTGTGTACCGATGTCCTTTGCGACAGGTTCTGTCTCCGAGGAGTACCGTGATTACCCTAACGAAGAATCATATCCGAGCATCGAACCATCAGGCAAGCAACCAACCATTTGATCATATCGATACAATCCCATGTTCTCGCTCCTGCTCTCTTTTACTGCATTAAGACAACGCGATTCAAACTGCTGTGTGCTACGGTAGTTGAACCCATTTCCTCTGCATGACCTGTCATTGCCACAGTAACTAGATGAAACCCACTAGCATGTGTAGGAGTTGATTGAGCCATATGTATGTGTTTTTCCTACCTTGCTATGCCTGCTATGCTTAGAGTCGTGTCAGGTCTGGTTCATCTGGGTGATGGGCTAGAGTGAAATGATTATGTCGGTAATGAGAGTGGTGTGGTGAACACGATTTGGTAAAGGTATCGATGAGAGGCCATGTAGGAGTACATGGTGGGTTGTTTCATTGAAGCCGACCTTAAGCACTGAGATATGTATGTGTGATTTAAGAATCAGCTACTACCATGCATTGGGCCCGAAACCAATGGACCCTCTCGACTTCTTATTCACCCTAGTTCTCCGTCCAGGAGTTGCAAGTAGTTTCTGGTGTTTGTAGCCTACTGGAGGCCGTGGACAGCGCTGACCGTAGGGGTGGGCTGTGATGCGGTAGGTACGTGGCACGGTGTACCGAATACCCGTTAGGTATCCCGGGAACCCTGTTCACATCGTTCGGGGCCGTATGGGAAACCTCGGCCGGACTCCCTGCGGATGGAACCTGAATAGGCGATAAACCTGGACTGGAGGCTTAGGTGATTAGGTAGGTCGTGGCCGACACCCACGTTGGGCTTCCGCTTGAAGGTTGCCGAGTACATGTCGTGTAAACGACGATAAGTGGTGAGAGTGTGTATGAAGGAGTACACCCCTGCAGGGTTAACATGATCTATTCGAATAGCCGCGTCCGCGGTAAAGGACTACTTGGTTGCCTATACAGTTCATAGACAAGTAAATGGAAACTACTAAAAGCCTCAAGATAAGTGTGAGTGCCGAGGATGGCTCTTCCGTAGGAAGACGGAGGTGGATCCTCGGTAGTGTATTGAAGTGGTGAGTAGTGGACTCATGTGCGCAAAACATTTCAAGTTGGAGTATCGTAGGATAGTCTAGCCAAGAGTCAAAGCTAGCTTGCTGCAATAACTCCACCAACCCTTCTTGATACTCTGCATGTATGTAGGATCTGATGTAAGTCTTGCTGAGTAACTTTGTACTCATGTTGCTATAATCTACATTTTTTACAGAAGACGCTGCAACCCCTTCTGATGGGTTCTATGTAGACGTTGACATCAACGAGTAGGCTAAAGACCCAGGTGGAGACCCTGAGCTTGTGTTGGACCACGTAGTATAGCTAGGCTTTCCAAGCCTCTTCTATTTTACTAGTTGTCTGTACTCAGACAAGTTACTTCCGCTGTTGGCTTGTATGACTGTATGACTTGTATGTTGGGTCGTGAGACCCGTACCTGTGTGTATGATATGTATGGCTCCCTGAGCCTTAAATAAAGTACTTGTGTCATAGAGTTATGTTGTGATGCTTCGTTGTATTTGCACATATCGAGCATATTGTGTGTATGATTGAAATGCTTGGTATGTGTGGGATCTGACTATCTAGTTGTTTATCTTTAGTAGCCTCTCTTACCGGGAAATGTCTCCTAGTGTTACCGCTGAGCCATGGTAGCTTGCTACTGCTCTGGAACACTTAGGCTGGCCGGCATGTGTCCTTCTTCGTTCCTGTGTCTGTCCCTTCGGGGAAATGTCACGCTTTGAGTACCGGAGTCCTTTTAGCTCGCTACAGCCCGGTTTACCGGAGTCCTGCTAGCCCAGTGCTACAGCCCGGACCCACTTGCTGATGACCGACACGTTCGAAGCTGGGTCATGGATGCCTGTCCCTGTAAGTCTGTGCCACTTCGGGTTTACGGCTAGCCATGTCAGCCCGGGCTCTTTATCATATGGATGCTAGCGACACTATCATATACGTGAGCCAAAAGGCGCAAACGGTCCCGGGAAAAGGTAAGACGACACCCGTGGGGATACCGTGCGTGAGGCCGCAAAGTGATATGAGGTGTTACCAGCTAGATCGATGTGACACCGAGTCGGGGGCCTGACAATAAGATTATTGTCCATTAACTACCAAGCAACGCAGTTGCTAGGAGTATTGATTTCACACATCACGATTCACTTGTCGGCATTCCGGTTGCGACAACACGACACCGAGGAATGAATAATGATGGCGAGAAGTATCACTACGTCAAGAATTCATAAGAGAAGGTGCAATTCTCATGACGTTCCTAACATAAAGTGGGTAAAACTTCAGGGTAGAACAGAACCAAAAGTTGTGTTGCATTTTGATCTAAGGAATACAACTGCTTTGACCCAATCCTGGATATGGATGAGGTACTGGAGTTTGTTTCTCCTAGTCATTCTGAAATAGAACGGCATGACGGACCACAATAATAATAGACTTTGATGAACGAATGCAATGATATACCCTCGATTATCAATTGATAGACGAAGGTCAGAAACAACTAAGGAGGGACAACTCAAGGAACATACGATTTTCTGAGTTGTGGATGCATAGATTAGTATGTCGAGCGAAGCTCAACATTTCTTCCGGATGACCCATGCGGAAAGGTAGAACTGGCAGATTCACAATGTGAAATGGAGAACTCATCAAGAGCACTCTGGTTGTGATCTTTTGGTTCAAAATAACTTCTGCCATAAGCAGTTCATGGTATTTGGAAGAAGGAAATACCACAAACCTCGAGGGCTATCGCAAAGGTTACTAATAACATAAGGGAACGAGCACACACTAACAACGGGAAGTGAGTAGAGTGATTATTGGGTTCAAGAACCCATAAATAGAATACCTACATAAGAAATAACATGACGGGATGCTTTCGAGAATGATGGCCATAATCATCACACTGGTAATAGAAAACATGGCTAGATTACTAGGTTGTCCTCTAAGACACCTAGGGTCATAATAATAGCTTCAACATATATGTCGAGGCAATGGAGCATCTCAACCCACTAGTTAGTGTGGTTAATCTGGCCCAAAGGAACATCGGGAATAGAAAGAAGGGAGTTGCAAATGCATCGGCCTATTTAGAAACATGGGATGACTCGGACAACATAACGGCTGTAAATGCTCAAAAGATTTGAGACATCCTGCAAAATGGTGGCATGACCACTCAACATCACAATATCAAGGTTCTGATGCCAGCTATGAACATATGGAAGTAGTAGGAACTGAACTGAGGCTTGAACTCAACAATCCTAGTTCTTAACCCCGTAGAAAAGATAAGATGACTCAGATCAGAAGGTCATGGGGATAAGGAGTAAAAAGAGCCTTACGTTCCCATCCACAATCAATTCCCTTATATAGCTAAAGCATTTCTAGACACGACTTCGACCAGCTTGGCTTGGTAATCCTACAGGCAGTCAGGCTTTGATACCAAAGCTGTTAGGACCGCGATTCCATGTCACATCGATCTAGCCGGTAACACCTCATATCACTTTGCGGCCTCACGCACGGTATTCCCATGGGTGTCGGCTTACCATGGCCCGGGATTGTTTGCGCCTTTCGGCTCACGTATATGATAGTGTCGCTAGCATCCATATGATAGAGAACCCGGGCCGACATGACTAGTCGTGAACCCAAAGTGGCATTAACTTACGGGGACAGGCATACATGAATCAACATCGATCATGTCGGTCAGTAGCGTGTGAATCTGGGCTGTAGCAACTAGGCTAACAGGACTCCGGATTTCACCGCGTGACATTTCCCCGAAGGGACAGACACATGAATGAAGTGAATCACATGCCGGCTAGTCAAGTGTTCCGAAGTAGTAGTGCTGGGCTAGCAGGACTCCGGTGAACCGGGCTGTAGCGGACTTCTATGGCTCATGGAAGCACAAGACTACATTTCCCCATAAGAGAGGCTACCGAGGATAAACAACTAGGTTGTCGGATCCCACACATACCAAGCATTTCAATCATACACACAATGCTCGATATGTGTAAATATGGCATGGTATCACAACAACACTCTACGACTCAAAGTATTTATTCATGAGGCTCAGAGGAGCGAGATATTACAAACATGGGTCTCATGACCCAACATACAGAGCATACAAGCAACAAGCACATGCGGAATCTTAACTTGTCTGAGTACAGACAACTAAAAATGAAGAAGGCTGAGAAGCCTGACTATCTACATGACGCTCCCAAGGGTACAAGATCGTAGCTCAGGTAACGAGCTAAACGTCGAAGTCCAAGCGGAACAACTAGTGAGATGGAAGTCTCTCTGCAAAAACATAAATTAAGCAAACATGAGTACAAATGTACCCAGCAAGACTTACCTCAGAACTAGCTACATATGCATCAGTATCAACAAAGGGTGGTGGAGTTTAACTACAGCAAGCCAGCTTTGACTCGATGGCTATCCTGAACTACGACTGCAAGTAACTCTTTTGAGGTGGCGAACACGAGTCCACATATTCCCCATATCAATAGCCCACTATGGATCCGCTCCCGTCTCCCTACGAGAATGCCATCCATACCACTCACACTTATCTTGCGCATTTTAGGGTATCCACTTTCACTTGTCTATGAACTATGCAAGGGGTCCAAGTTTCCATATCCGAGGAATCCGGCTATTCGAATAGATAATGATAACCCTACAGGGGTGTACTTCTTCACACACGCTCTCGCCACTTGCAACCATGTACACATCGTGTATCTCGGCAACCTTCAAGCGGAAGCCTGGCGAGGGAGTTGGCCACGACCTGACTGACCAACAAGTCTCTAGTCCAGGTTTATCGCCTATTCGGGTTCCATCTGCAAGGTGATCCAGCCGGGGTTTCTCTCATGGCCCCAAACGATGTGAGCAGGGTTCCCAAGCCCACCATCCGGGTGCCACTTGGTACACCCTGCCACTGTGCCTAGTCTGTCCCAAGCCCACCTATACCGGGTGCCACTTGGTAGACTACTAACACAACCTACAAACACCAGAAACTAGTTGCTACTCCTGGACAAAGATCAGGTTGATTAATAAGTCGAGAGGGGCACTTAAGCATTCCAATGCGTGGTAGTAGTTGTTCATGGATCACAAACATAGAACTCAGTTCCTAAGGATGGCTTCAATGAGACAACCCACCATGTACTCCTACATGGCCTCTCACCGATACCTTACCAAATCGTGTTCACATGCTTAGCTCACAACAGTAGGACATGTTCTCACACCTCTAATTCATCCCCGATGAATCAGACCTGACTCAACTCTAAGCAATAGCAGGCATGACAAACAAGCATGAATGAGTAGGCACACCAAGGCTCAAACAACTCCTACTCATGCTAGTGGGTTTCATCTATTTACTGTGGCAATGACAGGTCATGCAAAGGAAAGGGGTTCAACTACTGCAACATGTAACAGTTGAATCGTTGTTGTCTTAATGCAGTAAAAGAGAGCAGGAGCGAGAGAGTGGGCTTGTATCAAAATGAACAAGGGGGTTTTGCTTGCCTGGCACTTCTGAAGATAGTATAGCTCTTCATCGGTGTCATCGAACTCATCGTCGGAACATACGTCTACCGGGGGGGCACAACCACCGACAAAGAGAGAAAGGACACAATCAATGCAATGCACAATATGATGCATGATCATGACATGGCATATGATGTGGTTTGAGCTAATGTAGCTATCAATGATTTAAATGAAGTTGGCTTGAACCCAAGATTCAAATTCAAGCTCCACATAAGGCATTTCAAATGCCATTAATTCAAATTGTCACATACAGTAGCTTTAGGTTGCTCAAACATGCATGAAAAAGGTACAGATGGATAGATTGGATTTTTCTGGTCATTTTTCATATATAAATTATTTAATTTGGAGTTACGGTTGAATTTCTATGATTTTTCAAAGTTTGCAACATTTTCTGAAATTTCCAAATCATTTTTGAATTAGAAATATTCCAGAAAATGATTAGCGCGTCAGCTCTAGGTCATGCTGATGTCAGCTGGTCAACAGGGTCGGTCCTGGTCAAGTCGGACCCGTGGGCCCCACATGTCATTGGCTCAGTTAGGTAACAGGTTTTAGAATGAACCTAATCTAATGATTAACAGGGTCGAGCCCACTGTCAGTGTGACCTGATTAAACTAACCGCGGGGTTAGTGGCTAAACTAATTCGCCACGTCACCTAACCGACGATTAGCAACCTGTGCTAAGCAGGACGCAGTGGCGCTCCTCGTCCGGCCGTCTCCAGGGACGAGAGCTCGCGCGGCTGGGCTCTACGGATGCACCGCGTCGAGGCACATCGGGTGGTGGCCGTGGGCGGTGCCGGGACGGGCTACAGTGGCGAGGGCAAAGGCGATAGCGGCCGCCGGAGCACGGCTATGCGCGGGCGCGGGCTATGCTTGGCTAGCAAGCTCGCTGAGAGGCTGGGCGGGCTCCTGGAGCTACGTTGGGCACAGTGGTGTGGTTGGGTTCAAGCAATAGTGGCTCTAGCCACGACGGCGACGAGGCACGGAGGCGGCGAGCTTCGGCCGTGGTGGCCAGGGGGGCTAGAGGAGGGATTCGACGGCGGGGAGAGAGGGGTTGGGAGCAGGAGCTCACAGGGAGGCGGCGGAGTAGGTCAGTGGGCTCGGGGACGTCCTTGACGGCGCGAATCGACGGCGAGGGGCTCGGGTGTCCGAGGTTGAAGATGACCGCGATTATGATGAAGTAGGGCCTCCTGCGAGGCGTGCGTCGGCGGAGGGGACGTGGGCGGTATTGCAGTTCTTCCGGACGCGTCAGCGAGGCGAGTGGTGGACGGTGGCCGCGGTGATAGCGAGCGGCGGCGACGAGCACGCTCGGGTGTGCTGTAGGGAGAGGAACAGAGGAGGGGAGAGAGCAGCGAGTGAGGGGGAGGGGAGAGAGGTCTCAAGGCATCTCTGTGGCGCGAGGGGGGAGGGAGAGCTCGCCAGCACGAAGTAGGAGGTGACGCACGGGCGCGCGTGCGCTGTCTCCCTCCTCTGCCTACTGGCAGAGGTAGGTGATGACTAGCATGGGCCAGGTGGGCCGACCCAGTCAGGTAGGTGGTCCGGGTAAGCTTCCTCTCTCTCTCTTTGCTAAAACTTTCTGTTTTCTATTTTCTGCAATTGTTTTGGCTTTATTAAAAATACCTATACACTTTCAAAAATCACCAAACTGCTCATGTCCACTATATAGGATATAACTAACATGGAACATTTAAATTTAGGATTATTTGGACATTGAAAATATTTTATAGCATTTAAATGCCCAAATGCAAATAGTGTATGATTTAATTCAGTGACCCTATGATGTCCTAGAAATATGTGCACCATTTTTGTCAGAGGTTGAAGACCAAAGCAAAGATGATGAACATTTTAGAAGGGCATTTCAGGTTCATTGAAAATGATTTTATTTGGACCCTAGTTGAATTCATTTACTGCTAGGGTTTATCAGCCCCCATTTCAAAGTTTCATAAAATTTAGACATGATGCAAGGAGGCTAATGCAAAGGCAGGCAAGGCCTGAACTGGGGTTGTGACACACCCCCTGAAAATCGACTGACCCAAAAGTCGATTCAGTCGACTGAAGTGTAGCTAAATCGGAGCAACATCGCAAGCAAGAGCAAGAGCGAGAGCAGCAGTGCGAGCAAGAGCAATAGCAGGAGCAGACCAGGCAGGGGACCGAGAGCAAGAGCAGAGCAGGAACGCGAGCGAGAGCTAAAGCAGCAGCAGCTTCTACTGATGTGGACGTCGCTGCCGAGGGAGCGACACCGTGGAGGAAGTGGCCGGCGATGCCGCCATGGATGGAGTCACGCCGTGTCGGCTCGGGACCGAGCGCTGGCAGCACCGTGAGATCGAATCAAGAAGAAAATGCGGCGGTAAGTCTGCAACCTCTTTGGTGGCGCTGATTAGGCCGCAGCTTCATCCGGGGAAACAGTGATGATGATGCTCTTCCGGTGTTGCAGGTGAAGACAGCAGCGTGGGAATGGAGGTGGCGCGAAAGACGAGGGAAACATCGGGGCAGCTCCTTGGAGGTAGAGGACGGGGTGGCTGAACCGGCGGGCCGATGAGATCGACGACGGATCCTCATCCGGTACGCTGGATGAGGGACGTCGAGGTGTTGCTGTGGATGACGTCGTCGGGGAAGAGGCTTTGGCTGGGTGGCGGATGAAGCAGGGTGTGGGGTTTCGTCGCGGGTTTTCACGGCCTCGGTGTACGAATGGGTGGGCGGATGGGATGGCAGTGGGGAACCATGGCTTAGAGACGTGCTTGTCCGAAATGTGGGGTAAGTTACGAAAGTACCCCCACCGATTTGAGGCGGTTCTTTCGGTTCAGGGGTACCACGGGCATTTCGCGTGTCGGGATTTCACAGGAGGTGGGAGTTTTCGCGCGCGTTGTAATTTCGGAATAGCAAGGCGCGGCTTGATATGGAGGGAGTTGTCGGAGCACAATGAGACAAAGATATATCTTAAATATTTCGGGCTAACAAGGCGCGGGTTGAAATTTCCAGACAAGCCTAACATGTACTATACCAAATCAATGCACACTACATGTTATGTTCAAAACTTTGAATTCATGTTATGTTCAATTAAAATATTTCTCTACGTGTATAATGCAAGCAACCTACTACTCAAATGAAGGTTTTAGTGCATTCCAAACGTATATACTACCGCTTCAATATGAACTAAATTTGAATTCGTTTCTCTATTTGAATAAGATCTATAGTAATGATTGTTGTGAAGTCAAAGCATTTGAATTCGTTTCTCTTTTTTAATAAGATCTACAATCATCTTTATTGTCAAGTTAAACCATCATTTAAGTATTATCTTCACAGCCCACCACATGATTAGTCTCGAGTTACATATGAACTATGTGTACTATATGAACTCGAACTAGATTTTTTGAATCCACTTTATTTTGATTTCAAATCACATTAAATTTCTAGCTCTAGCTAGATCTTCATAATCTAAACCATGTCTCATATGTATATTGTGTTTATCACATTATGTATGGTGCCCCACCCCCTATGCCTACAAGTATTTAGATGTGAGTTGCAAACACCACACATTACCACAAATTCAAATAAAATGTGAGAATGTTCGATATATAGTATTGTTTTGATTGTTCGATATTTTGTTTTAAGCTGCAAACGCCACACATTATCACAAATTGAAATAAAATGTGAGATCCTTTTATGTATAGTATGGTTTAGATTGTTCGTCATTTAGCTGTGAGTTGCAAACGCCATGCATTATCACATTATGGTATAACATGTGCATAGCATGTGTATCACCGCTATATTCATGCATGCAATGTATAAAACACTATGATCTCCTATTCAAATATATGAATCCGCTTTCATATCAAATTATGATCTTTGTTAGTCTCTTACACCCACACAATCCTCTAACCTTTGTAGCTACCACTAACTTTCTCTCGTGCATGCACATGCCCTCCTCGCCCTCCCCCTCCCTCGGCATTCTATTGACCGGGCACATTCATTTTTTTCTTTAGGTCGTTCTCCCAGAGTCTCCACAACTCCTTTCCGACACACACCGATCGATAAACCTCTCCAGCGATGCCTGACTACAACATACACACACACCTTCAATCTCCTCCTTTATGTATCCTTGCCTCGTGTCTCTCATACGGTCAGACACACGTGTAAACTCTCGCCCCTCTTTTCATCGATCTCACAACAGCACACTCCTCCCACTATCTAGCTAGTAGTTGGGCCTCTCGCACCACCTCCTAGCTCCATTCTCTCTGTCTATCCATCTCGCTGGGCCTTATTTGCCTCTAACAAATGGACGTACACCTGCCGATCTCTCGCTATACATATAGCTAGCTAGGTCCTTATAACTCGTTTTTACCCACACGTCAATCGATCTACCTCATTAGTTGTGTCTCTCCCTTCCTCCGACAAACAACAATTGATCTACCGATCTAGTTAGGTTTGCTTACCAAACACATGGTTCCCCTTTATCATCCATGGATGTGTCCCGACAGATCTATCACGCACAGACACACACAGAAACACATCCCCACTCTTATTGATAACATTGCAGTTCCACCCTTAGTTTTTCTAGTAGGCCTCTCCCACCATCTTCGAGAAGCAACTCCATCACCCATCCAGCACTCTACCCCTCTCCCTCCCTCTCTCTCTCCTCTCTCTCTCTCTCTCTGTCCCATCATATTTCCCGTCCTTCAGTTATGTATGGATGTCGACTGATCTCCCTCAAGACATAGTTGGGTCTCTCCTTCTCAACACATATAAGAGTCGTTCTACCTCTATAGTTAGGCCTCTGCCTACCCCTCCCCCACCCCTCCCTCCCCCCAAACACACTGATACATAGAGCGCTCTAGTCATGTCTCCCTGCCACACACAAACTTGACATGTGCCCTCTAATGTTCCAGTAGGCCAGTCGCCCTATATCTTTGACTTGCACACACACACAATTTTGATGGCTCTCTTCATCGATCTCGCACCCACCCACTTGATCCTCTCTTCGACTCTATCAATAGCTATGACCCCTCCCTCTCTTCTCGTGGATTGCCCGACCCTATATGTATGATATGAATAGGCCTCCATTTCACACACATTGCATGCAAAATTTTGTTTGAGATGTCATCGACACATATTCCCACAAATAAGTCACGAAATCAACCCCCCACCCCAAAACAAAAAACACTCACGAATGCGGTTTGTATCACTCACACACACCCACGTAGGTGGGGGACGTGCACGAAGAGAAGAGGTGCATGCACGGCGCACGTACTCCCGTCTCTTTCCCAACCACACCCATGCGGGTACAAGGTGGAGCTCATTTCTGTACGAAAAAGGCAGCCCACGTGGTAATTTGGCACGTGTACTGGTTGTCCACTTGGTGGAGGGAGGATCATCTACCACTGGTGAACAAACAAATTGCGACTTGACGTGTTATGTTAAAAAAAGAGGCAAACCATGTGGGGCCTACCTTAGAGGCAAGGCCATATACACTGGAGTACTTTTGATGTGTCCCGTCAACTTGCAGAACGAGGAGAAGCTTTCTTAGTACATCGTCTCCCCCGCCCATGGGCGCGGTGGCTCGCAGGATGAGGTGAAGCTTGCTCCGCCTTACGTCCGCTCCGTCGCCCATGCGCACGGTGGCTCGCAGGACGAGGAGAAAAATTTACTACTCCCTCCGTTTACTCGTCGTCCCTACTACATTGGTTATAGAGATTATATCATACTATTTGGAATATATATATATGTCCTTTAGTAGATTTCAATATGAACTACTAGTACATACTCCAAACACTGATGTATATAGACGTATTTTAGAGTGTAGATTCACTCATTTTGCTCCGTATGTAGCACTCTCCCTCGCCCCTCGACCCTCGCCCACATGGTGGACGTGCAGCAATTCATTCGGTCTCATATAGCCAGAACGATATATACTGCACTACCATTATTGCTCGACTTCCCGAAGAGGCAAAGAGCAAATCGCAAGGTTAATATTTTTGAGATGCCAAGTGCAAGGTTATAGGAGAACGAGTAGTAGGTGCTGCGTCATTTATAAATAAAGTTTTTTCCTTCAGTGGCACGTACACAATATGATAGGTTCATATGGAGAGAAAAGGAAACCGCTCCACTATATACATAGTCAGTACGGGCCAGCCTACACGGTTGCTTGTTTGGGTTGCTCTCTTCACAATCTCTCGCACAAAACGACTGTGGCCACATCTCTAACATCCCGGCAGATCATGTCCGCTTGGGGAAGGGGTGGATGCTTAGAGTAGATGCGGTGGCCTTCGCCGACGGCGAAAACCCACTGTCAGCACGTCCTAATCAGGGGTGCCTGCCGTGCTCTCTCACAAAGCCGGTGAGGTTGCCTTCGTCCCTTTCTCACTGCCACGACGTGGGCAGTTGCCGCCTCCTGCCGCTCTCCTCAAGGTTGAGCTACGTCCCTCAGGTACAACTCCCTTTACAGCCGGCTTGCACCACTGCTCCAGCTGCCCACATCACTCCCTGTGGATATTTCTCTACTTCTTTGCCCCGCACATACCATTACTGGCTTCTACGTACTGTATTTGTGATGAGTTTATGTCTCATCAACTAGTCCTAGTAATCTTATTCTAATCACACTTCTTCAATTTCTTTGCCACATGGATGCTCATCTCCATTTTGGTGAAACTGCACAAAATGATCCAACGGTCAAAAGGTTACAAACTTCATTTACTAGGAAGCTCGAATGTTGCCAGCAAATTGAAGCCTGGTCAGGGTTCACGGTTCAAGGGCTAGGGACTGCATGGATCGTTTTTTCTTTAGCTGCCTCTGTTCCAAAATAAGTGTCAACTTTAGTAGTAGTACAACTTTGTACTAAAGTTTGCACAAAGTTGAGACACTTATTTTGGAACGGAGGGAGTACATATTTGCTATGATCTGTCAATCATTGAGATGCAATAGCATGCATGTTAGTCTCCTTTGTATTTGATGAAATGTTGCAACGAGCAACCTTGGACGCAAGATACATGTAACGGAAGCTGGAAGTTTCATAGCATTGTACAAATTTATCTCGCTGATAAATTATAGTACGTACTATACTAGTACTTCCTCCGTTCCTAAATATAAGTCTTTGTAGAGATTTCACCATGAACCACATGCGGATGTATATAGATGCATTTTAAGTGTAGATTCATTCATTTTGTTCCGTATGTAGTGGAATCTCTACAAAGACTTATCTACTAGTAATAGCTAGCCCCCACTACTAGGAATTCTCTATCCTCTCCTTGAGCCACATCATCAAAATTGATGTAGGCGTTAGATGAAGTAAATCAGTCCATAATAGCCGTCTGATCTAGACGTTGAGAGGCTCCGCACTAAGCCACATGCAAGCATGCAGAAATACTGTGGCACATGCATGTGAGTGGGTTTTAAATCACATCAACATGTCTGCATGCAAGCATGCACCGGTAGCATGCATGTAAGTGAGCTTTTAAGTCCCATTAACATGTCAAAAAGAAAAATATAATCCCATTATGCAGTAGGAGTTGGCTGATCTTTTTTTTCTTTAGTTTGGCTACCACATTTGTCATGCGGTTATAGAGTTTTTTTAGTTCTATGAAATCGATAATTTTGCGCAGAGAGATATACCGTTGTTCCGCGGCAACGCGCGTGGACTCATCTAGTAATATTTAGGAACGGAGGGAGTACTATGTAAAGAGTTAGGTGTCGCACAGTGATAGTGTGAGGTGGGCCATGTAATCACTGATCCTGCGTGTTTTCACTGCTCTTGCACGCCTCCGCTGTAAGAATGGAGAAAATTGTAATTCAGTAGTAGTACCTCCTTTTGCCGAAAGCTTGGGACATCCAGCAGTCCTACCACCTCAGTAATAAAGACCAATGAGCCGTCAAATCACATAGACCCAGTAGTAAGTTGGACGGATGAAGCAACCATCACTCTTTCTCAAGTGAGAGGTCACGTCTGCTCTGCCCGGGCATGAATGCGGCACCGATTCTTTGGAGCGGTGTTGACCGTTTTGGGCGGGAAGCACGCGCGTGCGATGGAGGGGCTTTGGGTGGGCCAAGCTGGTTAGGAGCGGGCGTGGCAGCTGTCCGCATGTCCCTACCAGACACACCCGGAAACGAGAGGATGCACCGACTCTCGCGGCTAAAATCGTACACTACAAAACTTCTCTTTGTAGGAGTAGGTCGATCTGTCGCTCTCTCTAACACACACATGTTGTTAAACACACACACACACGCACCTTGGTCCTGTTGCACCTTCTAACGTGACTTATTACACCTAGACGGAGGGATTAGTAAGTATACGAGATACGGTGGCACTCTGACTTAAGTCGAATACAAGTGCCCAAAATTTGTGTGCATGTTATAATAAGGATTCACTTAAAATAGTACGTGAGCAAACAGAGGGATCAATTGGACAGTGTTCCTGAGCAGTAGTGTCACATCCCTAGCTAGTCATTGCTTGTCCTTGCATCAATCTTCTTGCATCATGTTTAAATTCATGAAAGTTGAATTGGGGAAAGTGGAAAGCCTTAGAAATCATTTAAAAAAATGACCTACATTAAAAATTGCTTCAAATAACCCAAGAAAATGTTCCTGTTAAGCTATAAAAATATTGGCAAGAGGTAAAATTCAAACCAATATTTTTGGAGTCTCAGAAATATTTATTTTGGGCATTTGAGTTAATCCAATAATTATTTGCATTGGATTTATATATGTCCAATAATTCTGATAATTGTTGAGGGGCTTTGGAATAATCCATTTAGTCCTTGCAAAAATTGTCAGAAGTAGAAAAATTAGTTTGGTTCAAAAACCAAATTAAAACAAATGTCACAAATAGAAAACAGAAGCAAAATTAGGAAGAGAGAGAATACCTGGCCTCACCTCTGCAGCCCACCAACCGGCCCAGCACTGTAGCTGGCCGGCCCAGCCCACCACCGCCTCCTCCCACGTCGTCTTCCTCCCCTGCCAAGAGGACGGGCGCGCGCCCGACGCGCGCGCACCGCCGTGCGGCCACCTCCTGCCTGCTTGCTCACTGCTGGAGACGACCCCGAGCGCCACGCACCCCCCTCGTCCGCCTGCACCTCTCCTCTCCCCCCTCGAGCACTCTCCCCTCCTCTGCCTCTCTCCCACGCGACCACCGAGCGTGCACGTCGTCGCCGCTCATCGTTGCCGTAGCAACAGCCACCCCCGCGCCCCTCTGACGTGCCCATGGGCTCCCCCTCCGTCATCTACGCCTCCTTGATGACTCACGCGACACCGGACGTGCTACAACGACGCCTCGCCACCAACTTCCTCCTTCGGCCGCCGGAGATCCCCTCGCCGCGCTACTTCGCTCCGGTGCCTCCCCGAGCCCTCCGTCTATGTTGTCGCGACCGCTGTGAGATACTTATCATTCTCCCCATCTCCGTTCTCTCTGCCACTCGCTGTAGTCACCGCACCAAGCACGCCCGCACGCGCCGTCACCTGAGCTCGCCGCCGACATGGCTCCGGCCACGCAACGGCCTCACCACCCTGCCCAACACACTCACCGCACCGCGTGGGCTTCGTAGGAGCTAGCCCCAAGCCTCCACGAGCACCGCATCGGTGAGTTCGAGCTCGCTCGAGCTCTGGCCACCGTGCAAGTCGCCGCCGCCGTTGTTTTAGGCCACTAGACCTGCTGTTGTGAGCACCACTAGACGCGGATGAGTCTGCTCGTCACGTAGAGCATCTCCGCCGCGCAAATGGTCGCATGTGGGCGATTCCCGACGCCCTCCGCCGTCTGTGGCTTCGCCGGCGACGAGCCGCGTGTCAACTCCGGCGAGTTGACCCAGGGGTTTAACCCCGTATGACCAGGGTTTGACCAGCCTGGGTCACTGACGCGTGGGGCCAGCCCTGCTAATTAACCTAGGTTAGTGTTAATTTATTTAGTTAGTTTAATTAACCACTGACATGCGGGTCCCACACGTCAGGTTTGACCTGGACCGAGCCGTTGACCTGCTGACGTCACTGTGAGGTCATGCTGACGCAATAATTCCTTTCTGGAATGTAAATAAATCTTAAATGATTTATTATTTTCAGAAAATGCCCAAAACTTCTAAAAATCATAGAAAATCAACCGTAACTCCAAATAAGATAAATTATATACGAAAAATGATCAGAAAAATCCAATCTATCCATCTATATGATTTTCATGCATGTTAGAAGAACTTATATTTTCTCAATAGGGCAAATCATTTGTCTGGCATTTGAATATCCACATATGGAGTTTGAATTTGAATCTTGGGTTCAAACCAACTTCATTTAACATGTTGCTAGCTGCATTAGCTCAAATCACAGCATATTGCCATGTCATGATCATGCATCATATTGTGGCATTGCATTGATTGTGTTCTTTCTCAGTTGCCCGTGTTTGTCCCCTCTCGATAGACGTGCTTCCGACGATGAGTTCGATGACACCGATGAAGAGCTATAATATCTTCAGAAGTGCCAGGCAAGCAAAACCCCCTTGTTCATTCCGATATAATCCCACTCTCTCGCTCCTTCTCTCTTTTACTGCATTAGGACAACAACGATTCAACTGTTACATGCTACGGTAGTAGAACCCTTTTCCTCTGCATGACCTGTTATTGCCAAAGTAAATAGATGAAACCCACTAGCATGAGTAGGAGTTGTTTGAGCCCTGATGTGCCTACTCATTCATGCTTGTTTGTCATGCCTGCTACTGCTTAGAGTTGAGTCAGGTATGATTCATCGGGGATGAATTGGAATGTGGTGAACACGTCCTACTATTGAGAGTTAAGTGTGTGAACACGATTTTGTAAAGGTAGTGGTGAGAGGCCATGTAGGAGTACATGGTGGGTTGTCTCATTGCAGCCGTCCTCAGGAACTGAGTTCTGTGTTTGTGATCCATGAACAGTTACTTCTACACATTGGGCTTCGGGCGCTCCAAGCTCTCTCGACTTATTAATCAACTCGATCTTTGTCCAGGAGTTGCAACTAGTTTCTAGTGTTTGTAGGCAGTGTTAGTAGTCTACCAAGTGGCACCCGGTACAGGTGGGCTTGGGACAGACTAGGCATAGTGGCCCGGTGTACCAAGTGGCACCCGGATGGTGGGCTTGGGAACCCTGTACACATCGTTTGGGGCCGTGAGCGACACCCCGGCCGGATCTCCTTGCGGATGGAATCCAAATAGGCGATAAACCTGGGCGAGAGACTTGTGTGATTAGTCAGGTCGTGGCCGACTCCCTCACCAGGCTTCCGCTTGAAGGTTGCCGAGATACACGACGTGTACATGGCGGTAAGTGGCGAGAGTGTGTGTGAAGAAGTACACCCCTGTAGGGTTATCATTATCTATTCGAATAGCCGGATTCCTCGAATATGGAAACTTGGACCCCTTGCATAGTTCATAGACAAGTGAAAGTGGTTACGCTAAAATGCGCAAGATAAGTGTGAGTGCTATGGATGGCGTTCTCGCAGGGAGGCGGGAGCGAATCCATAGTGGAGTATTGATATGGTGAATATGTGGACTTGTGTGCGCCACCTCAAAGAGTTACTTGTAGTCGTAGTTCAGGTTAGCCACTGAGTCAAAGCTGGCTTGCTGCAGTTAAATTCCACCACCCCTTTGTTGATACTGATGCATATGTAGATAGTTCTGATGTAAGTCTTGCTGGGTACATTTGTACTCACATTTGCTTATTCTATGTTTTGAAGAGAGACGTCAGTCTCGGTAGTAGTTCTGTGTGGACTTCGACGTTTCGCTTGTTACCTCAGCTACGATCTTGTACCTTGGGAGGGTCTTGTAGATAGTCAGGCTTCTGAGCCTTCTTCCACTACTAGGGAAAATCCTATACACAGAATCTTACCAGCGGCGCGCTTTAAAATCAGGTGCTGCTGCTAAGTAGCAGTAGCGCGGGTTTTTAACCCTCGCTACTACTAAGTTGATAGAAGTAGCGCTGGTTTTTTACCCTCGCTACTACTAAGCGGTCTCTACCGTGCCCCCCCGGGACATGCCATAGTAGTAGCGCGGGTTTTTAACCCTCGCTACTACTAAGTTGATAGCAGTAGCGCTGGTTTTTACCCCTCCCTACTACTAAGCGGTCTCTACCGTGCCCCTGGGCCATGCCATAGTAGTAGCGAGGGTTATAAACCCGCGCTACTACTAAGTTTTTACCCCTCGCTACTACTAAGAGGTCTCAACCGTGCCCCTCCGGGACATGCCATAGTAGTAGCGAGGGGTAAAATCCCTCGCTACTACTAAAGGCCCTATTTTGAAACTCTACCCCCCCCCCCCCAGTGGATCGCCTTTTCGGTTTTGTAAAAAGCAAAAGAAAATGATAAAAACTTCAAAAATTAAAATCCTTCGAGATGTAGTTATGTTACTACATCTACTAGTTAGGAAAATTTAAAAACTTAAATTTGGACATGTTTTGCAAAAAGTGTAGGGAAAATGTAAAACGGCTATAACTTTTGCATACGACGTTAGAAAAAAAACGTATAATATATCAAAATGTTTCAAAAATTAAAATCCTTCGAGATGTAGTTATGTTACTACATCTACTAGTTAGGAAAATTTAAAAACTTAAATTTGGACATGTTTTGCAAAAAGTGTAGGGAAAATGTAAAACGGCTATAACTTTTGCATACGATGTCAGAAAAAACATATAATATATCAAAATGTTCAGCACGAAAATCCGCATACGATGGAGATGGCCTATGGCCTGTTTGCAAATTTTTAGAATCCTCAAATTCTAAAAGGAAAAAAAGTTATGCTCAAATTTCAGTTTTTTTTAATTTTGGTCAAATCTGGTCAAACTGTGGTCAAACTACTTATTCAAGAAGTATTAGTGTTACTAAATAATTATTCAAGAATATTAGTGTTACTAAATAATTATTTCAGTTTTTTGGAATTTTGGTCAAATCTGGTCAAACTTTGGTCAAAATGTGGTCAAACTCCTTATTCAAGAAATATTAGTGTTACTAAATAATTATTGTTTTTTAGAACAATAGTTTTAAACTCAAACAGCGAAATGTGTGACTTCATGCTCAAGCTAAACTCCCGAGGGTTAATAGGATTGACATCTTACTATTGTCAGGAAAACAACAAGTGCAGACTTGGAATCGAGGGAGAATAGAACCCGGAAGTTAAACGTGCTCAGGCTGGAGTACTGAGAGGATGGGTGACCTGGAGTACTGAGGGGATGGGTGACCGTCCGGGAAGTTAGATGATTTGGAATGATGAGGGGTGATTAGAGATTAAATTGAGCAGTGATGAGGGTGATTAGAGATTAGAGGTTAAAATAATTCACAAATTTGAAAATTTGCGCAAAAAATTCGAAAAGAAATTCCGCGGGTCAGTAGTAGCGCGGGTTTTTACCCACGCTACTACTAACGGACGTAGTAGTAGCGCGGGTGGCACCCGCGCTGCTGCTATACGTTAGCTGTAGCGCCTTATTAGTAGCGCCGGCCCCCACGCTGCTAATAGGCCCAAAACCCGCGCTGCTCCTAGGCTTTTCCCTAGTAGTGTTCATTTGTAGTTGTCTGTACTCAAACAAGTTAAGCTTCCGCATGTGCTTGTTGCTTGTATGCTCTATATGTTGGGTCATGAGACCCATGTTTGTAATACTTGGCTCCTCGGAGCCTAATGAATAAATACTCTGAGTCATAGAGTCTTGTTGTGATGCCATGTTGTATTGAACATATTGAGCATATTGTGTGTATGATTGAAATGCTTGGTATGTGTGGGATCCGACAACCTAGTTGTTTATCCTTGGTAGCCTCTCTTATGGGGAAATGTAGTCTTGTGCTTCCATGAGCCATAGTAGTCTGCTACAGCCCAGTTCACCGGAGTCTTGCTAGCCCAGCACTACTGCTCCGGAACACTTGACTGGCCGGCATGTGATTCACTTCTTTCCTGTGTCTGTCCCTTCGGGGAAATGTCACGCGGTGACATCCGGAGTCGTGCCTAGCCTGCTACAGCCCAGTTCACCAGAGTCCTGTTAGCCCAGTGCTACAGCCCGGATTCGCACGCTGCTGACCGACATGCTCGATGTTGATTCATGTATGCCTGTCCCCGTAAGTTAGTGCCACTTTGGGTTCATGACTAGTCATGTCGGCCCGGGTTCTCTGTCATATGGATGCTAGCGACACTATCATATACGTGAGCCAAAAGGCGCAAACGGTCCTGGGCCATGGTAAGGCGACACCCGTGGGAATACCGTGCATGAGGCTGCAAAGTGATATGAGGTGTTACCGGCTAGATCGATGTGACTTGGAATCGGGGTCCTGACAGCTTTGGCATCAGAGCCTGACTGCCTGTAGGGTTACCAAGCCAAACCAGTCGAAGTTGTGTCAAGAAATGCTTTAGTTATGTAAGAGAATTGATTGTGGAAGGGAACATAAAGCTCTTTTACTCCTTTACCTTATTCCCTTCTGATGTGAGTCAACCTCTTCTTTTCTACGGGGTTAAGAACTAGGCTTCTCTTCTATCTCTCAAGATGACGTGTTACTAAACCGTAGTTGCCTAGGATTGTTGAGTTTAAGCCTCAGTTCAGTTCCTACTACTTCCATATGTTCATAGCTGGCCTCAGAACCTTGATATTGTGATGTTGAGTGGTTATGCCACCATTTCTGCAGGTTGTCTCAAATATTTTGAGCAATTACAGCCATTATGCTGTCCAAGTCATCCCAGGTTTCTAAACAGTCTGATGCATTTGCAAATGTCTTCATCCCGTTTCCGATGTCCTTTGGGCCAGATTAAGCACACTAATCGGTCTGTTGAGGTACTCCATTGCCTTGACATATATGTTGGAGCTAGTATTATGACCCTAGGCATTCTAGCGAACCACCCACTAATCTAGCAATGCTTTATATCCCCTGTGTGATAATTCTGGCCACCTTTCTTGAAAGCATCCCATGATGTTATTTAGTATGTAGGTATTCTATTCCTAGGTATTGAACCCGAGATTCACCCTACTTCATGTTGTTAGTATTTGCTAGTTCCCTTAAGATATTAGTAACCTTGTGATAGTCCTCAAGGTCTGTGGTATATCGTTCTTCCAATACCATGAGCCAATATGGGAGAAGTTATTTGAACCAAAAGATCACAATCAGAGCACTCTTGAGGAGTTCTTCATTCATAATTGTGACTCTGCCAGTCCTACCTCTCTACATGGGTTATCCGGAAGAAACATGTTGAACTTGGTTTGACATATTAATCTATGCATCCACAACTCAGGAAGTTATATGTTCCTTGAGTTGACCCTCCTCAGCTGTATTCCGACCCTAGTCTATCAATTGATAGTCAGGAATAGTTGTGCATTCGTGTTCATCGATGCCCATTATTCTTGTGGTCCGCCAAGCCATTCTATTCTGGAATGACTAGGAGAAACAAACTCTAGCACCTCATCCATTTCTTGGATTGGTCAAAGTAGTTGTATTTCGCAGATCAAAATGCCAATCCAGCCTTTGTTCTGCTCTACCTCAGAGTATTACCCCCTTTATGTCAGGATTGCCATGAGAATTGCACCACCTCTTATGAATTCTTGACAAAGTGATACTTCTCGCCATCATTATCCATTCCTCGGTTCTGTGTTGTTGTAACCGGAATGGCGACAAGTGATTTGTGATGTGTGAAATTAATACTCCGAGCAACTTGTTGCTTGGTAGTAAATGGACAATATTCTCATTCTTAGCGTGTTGGTTATTGAATCATCATTCTAAGATAGATTGTGCTACCTAGTCCTTATTTCTGGTGCACTCTTCGATCAATGAGTTAGGGTTATTCAATCCCTTGCTCATTCGATCATATCATATTGCTCTGAAAAGCAAGATTGTTCTCGAGCTTAGTAACATATCGGTGGTTCGTGATTTTCCGAATATCTTCTCGGAAGTATTACCAGGTTGTTCCCTGATCGCTATGTTGAGTTTGTGATCATGTTGGTTTTCTCTAAACCATCCATTCTCCAAGAATCTGTGTTGGATACCCCTGAGCTAGTTGGTTAAGCTAAACAACAACTTGGAGGGTTGGAAGATAAAAGCTTGTCTGACTTAGTTCGTGTCAAGGGATATCTTTTGTGTGTGTGTGTGTTTAAGAAAGATGATATCTTCATCGATTGGTCCTCGTGATCAGTTGTCGGATCTATTGTCTTGTCCAAACCTTGATTTGAGTGTGGGCTATCATCAAATCAAGTTAGAACCAACGATATTCGTAATGTTGTCTTCCTCGTGGTTGATTCCTCGAGCATACACCATTACATCTTTTGGTCTGACCAATACTATCACCATGTTCACATAATGGTGGAAGTCCAGTGATATGGAAATTCCGATGAGTTGATGTTGAGCCCATCAGCAGCATTTTGTCTCCCCCACGATTCATATTGAACATCCAGCTAGTGTTGGAAACTTGTGTAAGCATTTTCTTCATGCCCCGTTCATGAAGTATATGTTTGGATGAAAGTAGTGACTTCCTCTAAGTTCACGTGCAATCGATGCAAGTTGTCGCCGTGAATTCGAGGGAGCTTGTTTTCGCTTCCTTTGGAATCATCCCAAGTCAGTCATGCATTCGTGCGAAGTATTCTATGGTTTGGTAGATTAATTACCTCCACTCCATATGTGTTCCTAGCACACCAAGCCACTGATTGATTGTTCAAGGATAATAAGTTCTAAGTGCTAGTCCTGAAGGTACCAGACAGATTTGTACAAGATTCCGTTATCCTCGATGATGGTTCCCAACCTGAACTCGGTAGTGTTTTATTATAAGACTACTACGTGGTCATGCTTGTCTAGGACAGTGTGTTCACAGGTGTGTAGCAGAACCAGCTCATGTTTTGGAGCATGCTATCGTAGTTCATTTCCCGAGAATCTCGCAACATCATATCGCCAATTTGTGTTGCAAACTTTCATTCTCCTTTCTAGACTTGATGAGTCTGGATTATCCTGACACCAACCAGATCTGAATCTCAGGTAGATATGATGGTTGGCATGTTTCTCAAGAAATATAATATTGGTCTCTCTGTAACCCGGTAAAGTGGATGTTGTGGCCAACACACCCACCCGGAAGACTTATTATTGTAGTATCTTGATTGAGAAAGTTGGCCACCTCCCCATAAGGATCTCATAGAATTTATTCCAGTAGTTGTTCCTTATGGATTTTTGTGTTCCCGAAGTCCGACCCTTTACTTAATGTTCTAGATACCAACCATATCAATAAATGGGTTATCCTAGCACATCAAGGAGAACATTTGAAGCGGAGTGCTAAATGTCTCTCGGTTGATCATCCAGATTTTGATCCCTTGGCCTCGCTAAGGTGAAACCTGAGAAAGTGTTATCTCCCTTTGCATCTGCATCGTCCATCACTATTCATCATGGTAGCATGTTGTGTTGCCAGGATCCTTGACACGGATATTGGTAAAACCTTGATGAATATGGAAATGCTCAAATTCTTGAGAGCACGCACAAGCACTAGGATTATCGTCGGCATTAATTGGGATCTACTCTTAGTTTCTTCGATTATGCCATAACCTTTCTAACAGTGGAATCACTCTCTACTGTTGAGTTTCTCCCTAGTTACTAGGATCATTCCCAACATTTGCATTTTGTTCCCAGCT